>NC_056725.1:1636751640-1636884140 GCF_019279795.1 Protopterus annectens | reverse complement strand
GAGAGCAGAGATGTATACCCCATCCCTGTCCCAACACTAACTCCACTTAAACAAACCCAATACCAAACCCACACAAACCCCTACACATATACTCCCCTCTTCAACAATCCTCTAATGTACAACAAACTCCAATTTCTTCCTCCAGCATAAAAATAAATAATCTCAATGCCTGGAGCATCCACAATAAGATAGCAAGCCTTTGTGCTTGGATTGAATTCCATCAACCCCACATCCTCATTTTCATTTCACTGAAACTTGGTTAAAACCTGAAATTAAAGATGAAGAAAATCATTTCTCCCGGTTACACCATCATTAAGAAAGACTGAATAGGTAAAGAGGCTGGGAGTGTCACCATTATCTTTCAAGCAACCTAACAAATCCTTACCCACCTCCCAACTACTCCACAATATAGCAGTAAAGAAATATTAACAGATAAACTGTATCTAAACAATCAGAAATTCATAATAATTGTATCTGATAGCACTCCCACTCCCCCAAAATGGCAAGACTATGAAAACCATACTTACCTACTTATCATCTACTTAAAACCAAGAAGCCATCCTGCTTAGTGGCCTTAACATAGATTAGACATCAAACAAATCTAACTACATCCCCCATAATATTAACCACTAGCATTTCACTCAGCTGATCCAATAACAGATTCAATTTGGCAAAGTATTAAAAAAATCCATACTAGACTGCATGCTCTCAACCAACCCTGAAAAGATTAAGCTAGCCAGCACTGTCTCATACTCTCTCAGCAATCATCAACCCACCTACATTAACAGAGAATATATCAAGCCCCCAAACCCCTATACTTCAGCTTTATGAAAAATGTAAACAATTTTGATAAATCCATATTTAATGACACAAACAATGTGACTGGGAACCCTTCAAATATCTGCCTCTAGATGAATCTGTCTTTCATTTCAATAATTCCTTCTTAACTATACTAAACTAACAAATCCCACTGAGACATAAAAGAGTGAAAATAAAATTTGCCCCATGGCTAACCCATCAAACTAAGCACCTTATGAGAGAGAAGAGACAAAGCCTGGATATGATTGTACAAATGTATAACCCAATCCTACCTAGATAAGTATTGATGCCTCAGAAACCACACAGAGGCACATGTTTGTTATTAATAAAATAGCTTAGTCTCCACAAACCAGACCACACATACAAAAAACCCAAATTATTTTGGCAAAATTTAAACAACCTCCTAAACCCAGGCAGAAAACCCAGCCCAAAGCCTTTGTCATCTAAAACCAGCAGGGACATTGCAGACAGATTTGAGAAAACGTCATATCGATTACTCAACTTAACTCTAACAATAACAATGTATAGCCAGCCAAACTAACCCCCACATAGCTCCACACCCTAACTTAAACTAACAACCATGCAAATGCCATCAAAAATTCATTAAAAAGGTAAAACTCACAACACTAGCTCCTTACAACCTGCTATCTGACACACAATTGATAAGAGAATGTTGCTAATGATGTAGTCTGTGTGGGTATAGAAGGTAAAATAAGGATCAAGGGTGAGGCCTACATACTTGTTATCAAAGATAAAAGGCATAATGTTATTTTATTGTCATAGATACAGATAGCTGGTGGTTGGTGAGCATTTATTACAAGGTGAATTACATAATATTAGTTTTAGTGTGGCTGATTAGAAGTTCATAGAGGAAGCCCAGCAGCATAGACTAGTAAAGGACTGCTGCAGCTGGGACTGTAGAGTGGATGGACATTTATTTGCTTGGTGTAAGAGGGGATCATGTGCATATAGTATGATGCTTAATGTAAGAAGTTCTTCTTGGACATCATTAATGAATAATGGGAAAAATAATGGGGCTAAAACTAGCCCTTGTGGGACTTCTGTATTCTGTGTCCCATGGGTGGAAAGATGGTTGTTAGAGTTTACTTAAAATATGCTATTATTGAAATAATTTACAGCTGTTTAATAGCATTTTGGTCAAAGCTGAATTTTGACAGCTTGGAGAAAAGTAAGTTGTTGTCAAGTGTTTTAAATGCCTTTGTCGTATCCACAAAGCTTCCAGCTGTTATAAATGCCTCATTGATATTGTGGTCTGCACTGTAGTGGCAGAACAGGTAGCTTACATTTTTCTAGGTTGGGAACTGCTGATTGAGGGCTCAGTGTCTGTTATTCTAAAAGTGTATTAATTCTGGTTTAAGCACTTGGGATTTCAGGCCAGTTATTTTACATTAAGAGGGTTTGTGGTCTGCACTCTTGTGGGAGGAGAGGCTGGACTCTGCCCTTCTGAGCTGGGAATTTCTGGTTAAAGGCTTATAGTGCATGCATATCTGAACTGCTTCTTACTGAAGTTGGTGCGCCTTGTTTGCTGTGGCATAGACTGGATTCGGGCCTGCTGGATCTAGCTTTGTTTGTGTAACTTGAGCACTAATCCAGGCATTCTCTAAAGTATTCAATTGTATTTATTACTGCTTGGTAGTAACTTGATTAAAGTATAGCTATCATTCTAAGTCTTTTGGATTAAGCACTTGGGCTTCAGATCAGTTGTTTTACATTAGGAAGGTTTGTGGCATGCACTGTGGTGGCAGGACAGGTAGCTTTCATCCTTCTAAGTTGGGAACTGCTGATTGAGAGCCCAGTGTCTGTTATTCTTAAAGTGTATTAGTTCTGGTTTAAGCACTTGGGCTTCAGGCCAGTTATTTTACATTAAGAAGGTTCGTGGTCTGCACTCTTGTGGGAGAAGAGGCTGGACTCTGCCCTTCTGAGCTGGGAATTTCTGGTTAAAAGTTTATAGTGCCTGAATATTTGAACTGTATCTTACTGAAATTGGTACACCTTGTTTGCTGTAGCATAGACTAGATCCAGGCCTGCTGAATCTAGCTTTGTTTATATGCTTGTTGTTTGTTTGCTTGTTATTTCCCTGGAATGCTAATTCCACCTAATACGTGGCTTCTCAGCGCTTCTGTGGATTACTAGTGATATCTGCATTGCTTACTGTACTTATTTCCTTGTTTCACTTGAAAGAAAGTTACTGTTTGTCATTTTTGCATTTAAGATACCTGTAACACATTGCACTTAAGTTACCTGGCACTTGCTCACTAAAGCAATTATATAAGTCAGCACTAAAAATTAAAAGCACTACACCCTCACTCCCCACTGGCCCTTGTTTTCAATTATTAAGGAATTCCCAATATTATTCTAGCATGTCCAAAGGTCAGTTGTCAATCTTCTCTCCGGTCCAGCTGGTGAATCTGGGAATCTTGAGGCAATGTTAAAACTGCCTCATGTACACAGACAGCCCTCTCCTCCTCCCAACAAATTCCAACACATGTGAGAGATGCAACCATATAGACAAACTGGAGGCTAAGCTCTCTCAACTCAGTACTGGCATAACCAGTCAGGAGGAGAAGGAAACCACATTCACTACAATTCCAGTCTCACATAGACCTACCACGACAGCAAACCAAACACATAATCACACAAAAACATACTCAGAGGCTCTAAATAAAGATCTGCCTAAGCATCAGAGACCTCCAAAGCAGACACCCAAGCAACCGCTATCCCAAAACAAAACACGTGCAACACATATCTCACAAAGCCAGTGTGCCAAACAGTCACAGCCCTTAAGACTAAACAACACACCTGATACACTTGTAATAGGTGACTCTATCATCAGGCACACTGACGTCCCGCTCACCAGGCTGAACAAGGAGAGGGTCATGGTGAGCAGCCTGTCGGGCACTAGGATCCGCCACATAACACAAGCACTCAGGTTACTCCAAGGCAAGTACAAATATGACTCAGTCATTGTCCATGCTGGTGTGAATGACCTGAGACATACCTCCCTGGACTACATGAAAAGAGACATAAAGGAGCTCTCTGAGCATGTAGCCCAGGCCGGTATGATCCTGACCCAGGCCAGTATGATCCTGACCTTGAGTAGCATCTTACCCTCACCAAGAATGATGCCACAATATAAAGACAACATGATCAATTTCAACAATTGGCTTAAGTACTGGTGTCATTCAAAGGGGATCCAATGCCTGTCAGCTTGGGATGATATGCTCGACAAGCAACGATGCTTTGCTAGGGACGGCTTCCACCTGTCACCCCTGGGCTTTCGGATATTGGCAAAGGCTCTTGCTACCCCCATAGTGCCTTTTTTAGGCAAGGCTCAAAAGACAAACCCACCTCCATAGGTATCACAAGGGATAAGAAACTAAGAGTAATGCTACTCAATGCCAGAAGTCTAAACCTCAAGATGCACGCACTCGAAACTCTCCTTAGCATGGAGAACATCGATATCTGTGCAGTAACAGAAACCTTGTTCAGGGCTCCCGAGAGCACCCCAGCACTACCAGGTTATACCTCATACCATGCTTTCGGCCCCAAAACTTGGACCGAAACACAAAAGGAGGGGGAGTATCGATATTCATCAAAGATACCCACACCTCCAGGTTGGTGGCAAAGCACGAAGCATCAGAGACTATCCATGTGCAACTAACAGTGGGTAAAACTGCCTTCCAGTTTATAGCCTGCTACAGACCACCCTCCCAAACCCAAGAACCCCACTCAGCCTTCCTGAGAACACTGGAAAATATGAAGGTCTCTCCAAACACCATTATATTGGGCGACTTCAACTACCCAAACATAGACTGGGAGCATTACTCTAGCTCCAACACCCTAGCCCAAAGGTTCCTAGAATTTATAAACTCAAATGCTATGGAACAACTTGTTACCACTCCCACAAGAGGGGAAAACATACTGGACCTGATCATCACCAACATGGGGACTCTATGCTCCAGACCAGAAGTGTATCCCTCACTGGTAAGATCAGACCATAAACTAATCTCACTGGATATTCACATCCCGACCCCACCCCCTGCCCAGAAAACCACAGTGAAAAACTTCTCTAAAGCAAATTTCACACTCCTCAAAACCAAGGTGGAATCCTTCAAAGCCCCCGGGCCTGTGGAAAATACGGCCCAGACCGCAGAATCCTTTATAAGCGCATTCTATGTACACCTTCAGGAATGCATGGATCATGCGATCCCAAATAAAACCAAGACCCAATCCTCCAAAGGCAGACGTCCTGTCTGGTGGACCCCAGCTATAAACAAACTATACAATAGAAGGAGGAAGCTACTAAATGATAGAGCAAAATCCCAAAAAGGGAAAGCATCACTGATCAGTATTAGCAAAAAACTACGGGCACTCATAAAATTGTCTAAGGCCAGCTTCAAGAGAAAAATTGCACAGGACACTAAGGATAATCACAAGGCTTTCTTTAGTTATGTTAGGAACCTGGGTGGTAATTCCCAGATATGCTCAGAATTAGTCCAAAATGACAAAAAATACACTGAACCCACAGGCATTGCCAAGATCCTAGCTGACAGGTTCAGCGCAAACTCCCCCCCCCCCCCCACCAAAAGGGCAAAGATCTATCCCCGCAGAGTGCTGCCCCCCTGACATCTCAGATGCTCAGGTAAGAGCCGCTCTCTCCAAAGCAAAAAACACAGCATCAATGGGACCAGACGGTGTCCCGGGCTGCGTCCTACATGAACTCCAAGAAGAGCTAAACCCAAACATAAAACTACTGTTCAATCTCAGCCTTACTACAGGATATGTGCCCAAAGAGTGGCGTACAGCAACAGTGGTCCCTCTCCATAAAGGTGGTGCCTCAACGGATCCTGGAAACTATTGCCCCATAAGCCTGACTAGCTTGGTCTGCAAAGCTATGGAAAGGATCATCATGGACCTCATAAATAAAGATATTGGGGACCTACAGACACTGGATCCTACCCAGTTCGGCTTTGTTAAGGGCAGATCATGCCTCTTAAACCTGGTTAATTTCTTTGAAACAGTCACCAAGGCCATTGACGAGGGGAAGGTGGTCCACACAGCCTACCTGGACCTCGCAAAAGCCTTCGATACAATACCCCACTCGGGCATTATAGATAAGCTCACCAGCTTAAATATAAACTCCTATGTCACTAGATGGATTGCAAACTGGCTCAAGGACAGAACCCACATGGTTAGAATTGCTGGAGCCATGTCAGACTCCAAACCAGTTACAAGTGGTGTCCCACAAGGCTCAGTCCTGGGACCTCTCTTGTTCGGTATATATTTCTCGGAGGTACAGGCCAACACGGAAGGACTGTGGCTGAACAAGTTCGCAGATGACTGCAAACTGGGCGCCATAATCGACTCTCCAGCCGACCCAAGCATCCTCCAAAAGGGCCTCATAGAAACAGACAACTGGTGCCAGAGCCATGGCCTCAAGCTAAATGCCAAAAAGTGTATAGTCATCCCCTTTGGCAAAAACAAAGTGCCCACAAATTACCACATAGGTGGTAATCCATTACGTACAGAAGAAGTAATTAGGGACCTGGGGACCCAAGTTGATAGCAATCTCTCATTTGACAACCACGTGGCCAAAGTGGTTAGTAAAACATTTTATATAGCCCACCTAATCCTGAAGGGATTCACATCTAGATCAGGGGAGGTCATCGTGCCTCTTTACTCATCCCTCATCAGGCCCATAATTGAGTAGAATGCCCCTTTTGGGATGTACCTTACCAGACACCTGCAGCAACTGGAAAGACCCCAAAAGTACCTCACCAAGAGGATCAAAGGGCTCAAACGGATGCCATATGCTGCCCGGTTAAAGAAACTCCAGCTCTACTCAGTGGCATACCGCCTGTTCAGAGGCGATCTGTGCCTGACGTATAAAGCCATGTCCAACCCGGAATTAATGGACATGCTGCACCTCAGAAAATCCAAATCCCATCGAGCTACGCGCTCGGAGACTTGAACCTCAGCACTGAAATAAATAGGACATGCTGGAGGGACAGATTCATAACCCAGAGGCTCCCTTCACTCTGGAATAAAATCCCAGTCCAGGTTAGGCAGAGTCCCTCATTGACTCTCTTCAAGAGGAATCTTGATGAGTGGATGGGAGATCGTAGGTTTACCCCGTGTATCACTTCTGTGTCACTGTTAGACAGAGGCACAGTATACTAACCTCGAAAAAGGGCATAGCAAAATAAATTTAAAATGGGTGGCGAAAGCCAAACACATTCTGGCTAGGCTTATAAATGCCCTAGGGCAGATAGCCTAGTATGAACCTATGAACCTATTACTATAGCTGGAATCTGTGGCAGGGTGTATTGCCATAGTAGTGCTTAAAGAACTTCTGAAACCAGAGTATCTGTCTGACAAGAGTCCATTATATTTAGTTGTTTCAGTAATTGTTTGTATATGATAGCTTCAAAGATGTTTTTGGGAGAAAGCAAAGACTGAGATTGAATGGATGTTTTTAAGGATCTTGGAGGAGGGAATAATAGGAAGGGAAAAGATGATGGGATGTTTCAAATTTAAAGGGAAAATCCCAGGTGAGATGGACAGGTTGTGAATAAAGGTAAGGATTTTGCATTCTTTTTCAGATGCTAACCTAAAGAAAGTATGATGTGCTGGTGAGAACTTAGATGAGGGATTTTTTATGTGTTTTATTAGAACATTATCATTTTTTTAAACATTGTTTCCCTGAAATGGAATACAGCTGCATAGTCAGTCACTGAGAATAACTGTAGTTGGAGGTAATTGATGGCTGGAAGTTATGTTTTGGATTAAATAAGCTGGTGTTATTTTGTATGGATGTGCTGAGAATGGATTTGCCATCTGCTGTACTCTTCAAAGGATTACCTGCTGTTTGAGGTGCCGAAGTTAGTGTTGTTGATTAATTTCTCAGTGAGCTCCTTCGATTCATTTGGATTACTAGTAGGTGGCTCTTGTTCAGCCCATAAGTACAGTGTTTTAGCAGAGTTATTTGCTGTTCTGGTCTCTTTTCTGGTATCTTTCTTGAGATAGGATTGCTGTAGATGTTTTTTTTTTCTGATCTTCTATCTTGACAGTTTATATTCATATATATTCCAAGGCTAGTGAGTCTCATGAACATTCTTTCCTTGCCAGCACCCTCCCTTAGGCCACCATTTCTTTCTCTTGGAGGCCCATACTGGTCAATCTTTGAGTAAATTTGTAGAAACCTCAAGTTTATGTTTAAAAGAAGACAGTGAATCACACCATTTATCATACAGGGAAAGTATACTCCAATCATTTTGGAGGTGCTGGATTATAAACTCTCCACCATGTTTAATTTACTTGTTGATGAAGATTTAGATCCATGGTTCTAGTATTGTAGGAGATATTGGACTTGTGGAGAAACATGAAGTCCAAGACAATTGGGTCTCTAATAGTGAAGTGTGAGAGATAGAGATTTCCCCTCTACAGTCATTAAAATAGTGAATAAAATGATAAATCTTCCAGCCTCTCTTGGTAGCTCAGGGACTTTAGACCTGTGACCTTTTTGGGTAAGAACCTTTGTGTTTTTTTCTAATTGTTTGATATGTTTACTGAGATACCTCCAAAAGGAAGTATTGTAGTCAATAATTGGCTTGATCACTGCTGAATATAATGGAGTGAGTACCTCTTTAGACCTTGGTGCTATTCCTTTGGCAAATCACTGGGCTAAATGCAAAGGTTTCATGGCAACCATTATCACATGAACATCAGAAGGGAAGATGCTATCAACCCAAGTACTCTGGTGGTTAACTACATATTTTTATAGAAATGTGTTGGTTAGAGAGGAGGGATTGTCTACAAAAGTGAGAACACTACAGTTCTTAGCATTTCATTTGAGCCCATTTTTATTTATAATAAAATACTAGGAATAGTTCATTCTGAAGGATTTGTGTATCATAGGTGTTGTTAAAAAATCCTAGCTTTCAATTGTCTGGAAACTTTGTTAGCCAGGGGTCATGGCTGTATGCTTGGAGATCTGAGAAATAATGTCAGCATGGAGTGGTCCCAGCTCTAAGCTCTGAGGGACACCACTGGTCACTTTCATACTTTCTGATGAGGTACCTGCAACTCAGACTGTATGGATTTTATCAGCCAGTTTGCTATCCCTCTTATGACACATAGGTTGATTTTTAAAGCATTTAGCTTTTGTGTGAGGCCAACATGGGAAACAGTGTCTGAGACCTAGGCCAGGTCAAGATGTGTGGCATGCACTGTATGGCCACTATCTACAACATCTGTAACCCTTTCAAAGCAATTTATCAGATTAAATGGACAGGATCTACTCTTTACAAAGCCAGAGTCTTGGGGGTCAAGTTTAATAAAATTGTTGATATCATAGCTGATGAGGTCAGTTATAATACATTCCATGGTTTTACAGATGGGGTTTATAAGGCCACCTTTAAAGAGTAGCATCACCATTACTGTTCATCATTCATCAGAGACAAAAAAACAGCAACTAAGCTAAAGTTAAACAGTCTGAGGAGTACGTCTGTAACTTCAGGTATTGTCCTTTTGTTTCATGAGATTCTTATGGCTTTTGAAAGCCAAGGGCATGCCTGCTCCCTTAGTTTCCTGCATATGTAGGGGAAGGAGATGTTTTGGATAGGAGAGAGAGTTTCATGAACAGAGACAAGACAGACGTGGACCTGCAGATAATTCAAATGGAAGACCACTCATGCTATCTAGGTCATAGCCAAGTATGGGAAGGTTATTTTCAGAAAAGGAAAACCCAAGTCAGTTTAACAGGTAGGTTTTATAGATTTGAATGCCCATGTAGAGAAATAGGGCAGTGATCACTTTAATAATTCAGAAGTATATAGATACTTGCACAATGATGCGCTGTATTTCAAATTATGCAATCAATAGTGATATCATTGCCTGTTTGCAGACTGGGTCTGGTAGGTTGTTTTACTAGCTCTTCAAGATTATCCTCTAGCTGTTTTGCTTCAGGACCTCAAGAAGGTAACCATTTGAAATGTCTGGATCCACTAGACTGAGTACTGAAAAATGGAGACTGAATGGCCGAAAAACTGACTCATGTATATTAAGTCCCAGATGGCCATTTCTTGGAATATTCTCTTTTCTTTGAGGTATGGCAATCTTGGAGTTAGCATATATAAGTTCAGGGGTGTGGGGGGGGCTTGCCCTCCTGCAAGAAAGAAGTTTAATCCAAGACTTGGGGAGATGTGGAACTGTGAGTAACAAGCTTTTCAAAAAAAAAAAAGGAAAGAGAATTAAATTATTGTAATTATTTCAGTTATGCTTAAATATCAGAGTTGCACTTAGTGACCTGTGTGGTAATACTACTTTGTACTTTTCTGTTCTGTTCCACCTTTTTCCATTTTTAAGTTTGTACCGGGTCCTTGTTCTTGTCTTTTTATTAGCAGTTGTGAGAAGATTGTGTTTCTGCATTTTTCCTCACTTTTATTTCCACAAGTACAATTACATGTAAAAGCTATTTGTCTGTATTTTAAACACTGACAGACCATAGTCTTGCAGTTTAATTCACATTTGTGGCAAAACTAAGTACTCCTATGAGATTTTGAGCCTTAGTAATTTATTACTGCATTTCTTTCCATAAACAGTGTTACTGCTAAATTTATGCAAAGTCTGGTGCCTTAAACTACAGTAGAAAGTCAATGGTGAGAGAATTCTCTCTGCTCCAGTTTGATCTTCAGAACTTTTATATTCTGCTTATTTATTACCTGTTTAAAGCTGCATTCTTTGTCTGCCCCATCCCCCACTAAAACATTAAGCTAATGTTTCTCAAATTGTTCCAATATTCCCTTTATTTGAAAGATTGCTGTTTATCTAGCCTCCTATTTTTAACACAGAGCTATTCCCACCCAATGTCTTTTGTCCATGGTTTGTAGAGGTATGGAACTGTGAGTAACTAGCTTTTCAAAAAAAAGGAAGAAGTAAATTTATTTCAGTTCTGCTTAAATATTTTATTTGTACTTAGTTACCTGCATGGTGATACTGCCTTGTACTTTTCTTCTCTGTTCCATCCATTTGTATTTTTAACTTTGATCTTGGACATTAGTCTTGTATTTTTATTAGTCTCTGTGAGAAGCATCTCGGGGGAATTCAATAAATCCTACATAGAGTGATTTTCCATGTAGGCATAGTGGTATGGAGCTTACATGGAAGTAAGCAGCCATGTGATCCAATAAACAGAGCAGAGGGACATGCACAAGCATGCAGACACGGAAGTGTCCATGGCATGCAAATCACCTCATAAGCAGGTGAATTGCATGCAAATGAGGGTGCTGGAGTGATCCAAGAAGCAGATAGGCAGTCCTGCAGACCCCATCTTGGTGTCAGAAGTGTACATGGAAAACTTCCATGTACAAAAAAACACAAATTGAACAGGGGTTGTAAAAGCCCATTTAGAAGGTCAGAAAATGCATAGTAGGCACAGATATGTGCTAAAGAATGCCCTCTGTGTGCAAAAAGTAATTCAAAATAATATAAGTTTTTTAATACCCATATGTTTGCGTAGTGCCCAGCAGTGCGCAAACATGCCATTATGTAAAAAAAAAAAAGTATATGAAAAAGTGTAAAAATGGAAAATAATTATAAATTATAAGGCCTTGCATGGAGTATGTACACTGGTAGATATCTGTGGCTGCTAAGGAGGCAGGCCTTGGAATAGTGAAGTATCCATGATGTGTGCATAGATCTGTATGCAAATGAGCTGGGGTTACTGAATAGGAAAAATGGGTTACCGTGCCAGTGGATTCAGTTTATAATCTTGAAATACTGAAAAATTGAATTTCAGTATTTTGAGACCATAAAGTCCAATGTTCAGAATAGCAAAAGTGCATAACCTTGAATCCAGATATGTCGTATTCGTGGTTATGGTTTAACGGTACATGACGTGGAATGTATTGTGTAGATGGTGTCCGGTTTAGTGTGTGGATTTAGGTGGAATTTAATGTAAGTGACTACTTTGTAAGGGTTTTAGGTAGGTGTTTGAGTGTATGTGAGTGTGTTTGGAAGTTGTATGTGTGGGTTAGGGTAGGCAGGTAAAAGTATGAGTATTTAACTGTTGAATGTGGTGGTGTTTGTATATATGTGATGTGTGTGTGCGGGGGACTGTAGAATGTCTGGTTGTGAGTTTGCTGTCTTTTTCTGTTTGGTGCGATCTTGGAGTTAGAATATATAAGCAGCAGGGGTGTGGGGGGTGCAAGGGTCCTTGCCGCCCTGCTTATTTGTAGTGTAGGTTTGTTAATTTGTGTTTTTATGTTTGTGTGTGTTTTTTTTTAAGTGTGGGTAGTGTGGCGTATGTGTAGTGTGGTGTATGGTGTGTTTAACTTCGCGATTATTACTTTTGCAGTTTTGGAGTTTCGGTATTCTGCAGATTCGACTTTATAGTCTTGATATACTGAAATTCGATGTTTCAGTATATCGAGATTATAAAGTGGATCCGTGCCATCAGATAAAATCTGTGCAGCCCCATAACCATGTTGGTGTCTGTAGCAGAGGCAGATGACATGAAAACAGGGTTTGTCACTATATGTTTTAGCACATTAGAGCTCAATGGCACCCGTTTGTGTGGTGCACTGCTCAGTTAAGGAAGGATGTGTGTCTTGTGCTGTTAAGTGTTGCTTAGCTTCAGGGCATGTGTTTTAGCTTATTTCAACAAGTTTGCTTGGCGCACCACTCTGCTGAGCATTCCTGTACATGGGGGTGTGTTTACTGACTGCTGAGCAGTGTTTATACCAGCAGCATGGGTTTGCATGCCACGCAGTGAAGGCAGCTAAAAAAATTAAAAAACAGGTAATTGCCTGTAAAAGTCAATCATGAATAAATAAGTGATAATTCCTCTTCCACTTACACTGGGCCATTCAAACCCTTCAGTGATGTACCTGGCAAATGGAATGCATCATAGGTAGCCAATCAGAAAGGCTGCTTCTGCAGCAGAGCACTATAAAGTATGTATACACCCTACAATCTGATTTTTCCCCCATACTCTGCACCATTGGAGTACCAACTTGCGAATTTTAACTGACAGAATGCTAGGGGCTGCTGCTGCTCTGCTACATTTGTATGTGCTAGATGCTGAGGGCAGTACTGATACTGTTACTGACCATAGGCCTAGACTGAGAAGGAGAAGAATGTTCAGGCCCAGGGTAACCTTCCAGGACTGGGAGCTACATGAGCCGGAGATTGTAGAGTGTTACAGGGTGGATAGGGACATACTACAAGAACTCACCAAGCTCTACCACCCTCAACTCAGTCCCAGAGGGGAACCCATCCTAGCAGAAACAAAGGTATGTGTAGCCCTTGGAATACAAGCTACAGGTACTTTTCAAAGACCAAATGGGGACATGAAAGGGGTCTCACAGGTATCAGCATCCAGGGTACTTTACCAATTCCTGGCTACCATGCAAACACATGCCAGTGTGCACATTTATTTACCCCACACTCCTGAGGATAGCGACAGAAGTATGTGTCTCTTCTACAGTTTAGTACACTACCCTGAGGTACTGGGTGCCACAGACTGCATTCATGTACACATCAAAGCACAACCCAGTGAGGATGGTATAGTCTACATCAACTGCAGGAGGTATCACTCCATCAACTGCCTGGTCTTGTGCAATGCCAAGGGCATCATCATGAATGTGCATGCTGGCAGCCCTGGCAGTTATCACAACTCCCATATCTGGCACTCATCACAGCTGTACCAGATGTTTGCCAGGAGGGCACCCCATATGACCCTGTAGAGGGGGATGCTGGCTATGCACTGGATCTGGGAATGATGACACCCATCAGAAATGCACACACACACACACCTATCAAAGAATGACATAATGAGGCACACTCACAAACTAGGAACATCACAGAGCATGTGTTTGGGCTGCTGAAGTCATTGTTCCGGTGCCTTGACATATCTGGTGGTGCCCTGCAGTACTCTCCAGCCACATGTGCACAGATGTGCACAGTATGTGCCATGCAACACAATATTATCCTATGGAAACAGCTGTGGCAGGATCACCACAGGGAAGGGACACACAGCCCCCACCAGTGCCAAGGTTCCCACAGCTACACCCACAGGGGGACTTGGAGGAGGAACCCCCTGATGTTGTCACTGTAGGCAGATGTAGGCATGCACAGTATGTCCTGGCATTGGCAAAGAGGAAATGCAAAGGACATGCACTGACAACCTAGGGTCCTAGGGACTGACAGACACCTTACTCCGACTCGCATACATAGTAAAACGAATGCCAGCTACACCACACAACCTATACCTTACCATGTATTGGCTGAGTATTGCATGCATCAGACAGAGTCAGCCCTGAAACACAGGTATCTCAACTGCTGCATTCACAAGGTAAATCACTCTCCTTTACAACAAATATACAGGGTACTAGACTATGGTAGCATATGTATGGACCTGCTGCATTTATGCAAGGGAATAGAGTAGGCAACTGAGCAACTTGCAGAGAACAAACAGCTGTGTGGGACAAAAGGTAGTAATATGCAGTAGGCCACAAAGCAGCAAAATCCACGGCAGTATGTAAGGGAATTGCCAAACAGCAGGGTCATAGGACAGACACATGACTCCCAATGCCCCAGTCCCCTACCACCAACACAATAGTGTTCACATACAACTGCAGTAACAGAGTATGTTTGCAAGGATATATCAGCAGACCACACAACCCCAGGGCTGTCCCAAACAACCTGGGTACATGTCCTATATTCCACAATATGCAGGGCTCAAAGTGTATATGTCTGTCTGCTGTTGATAGTGTGAGGAATTAAGCCTCACTTTCTGGTGGCTGTCATGGCTCAGTGGACTAAGTCTATTAGCATGGTCGATGGTGTCCATGGTTTGAAACTGGTTATGCCTAAAACATTTGCATGTGAGGTACTCCTATGGTACAAGTCTCACACACTGTCAATATGTCACAATCTGTTACTGCAAAAAAGTTGGACAAAGCCAGAGACAATGGAGGGACAGAGGAACAAACCTACAGACATTATACATGCTCTGAGTAACCAAGAAGGTGGCTAGTATAACAGCAGGTTGCAACAAGTCAGAGTAGCAGCAGGATGTAAAGGCCATCACTTAATTATGTCAGTACAGACAACAATTCAGTGGTCTCCATTTAGTAGTATATTACCGGAAAAACACAACTGTATAAGGAGCAGGGCAGATGTATGGGGCAGAATGCTGGGCAGTCTGTAAAAAATGTACAGTCAGAGTTGTGAAGACTGTTATCCTGTGTGTGGCGTTACATCATATACCCAAGTCACAGCATACCTACAGCCATTTAGAGCAGGAAATCTGGACAAACCCATGAAAAGTAGTGGGACACAAGTCCAAATATAAAGAGATGGACTAACTAGTGTCCAGACAAATGTAGAAAGTTCAGAGAATAACAGGTCATGCAGTAGCATGGGTTTCCTGGTGTGTATGGAGTCAGTACCTCAAATGTCTGTCATCATTTCTTAATATCAATCTATAATGATTTGCCACTTATATACCAAAAAATCACAATGTTATGTAAAACGTACCATACACATGATGCAAAACTCTATACAGTCTATTACAATCTGTACAGGCAGTAGGTATGACTCATATATTACGTTCACACACAAGCAGGGAATGCCTTGGACAAAATATCAGGGAGGTGCTGGACTGTTGAATCAGGTGCAGCAGCCAATTGGCTACAGCACACAAAATCCCAGACTGGAGTACAGGTATGTCTGGCCTGGAGTCACCTTGTATGTACTGACAGTCACACTGGGCATACTCCTACACTTAGCTAACTTAAGCCCATGTCTGATGCCTCATCTGCCTAAAGAATTGATATGGGAAAATATGTCTGTGCATACAGACAGCTATGTATATGTATCTGTCTCTCCCTAGACCCCTCACACATGATCACCCTATCTATCAGTATGTGGCACATATATATATATATATATATATATATATATATATATATATATATATATATTTTTATATATATATATATATATATATGTGTGTGTGTGTGTGTGTGTAGCTGAATAAATGTAAATGGTAATGTAGACTCTCCACATATAGCTATTATAACACTGTTACATAATGCACACATAGCTACTCCTAAGTTGATATCCCTGTATTTTATATATATATATATATATATATATATATATATATATATATATATATATATATATCCACACCCATCAATGCCATCTACTATGGTGTGTCCCCTGTGGGCAAAGTCCCACTACTATTTCATATGGCCACTGTCAGACACATAGGTGTGTGTTATTGCAAGTATATGGGGATAGTCCAGCAACATCACTGTGCCACAATGACAGACAGCAATGCAAACCCTGCTGTAATACATCCCTGTAGGCATCATGCTTCTCCACTACACAGATGTTTGCAGAATATGTATGTGTGCCTGATATATGTGGTCCTTTGGCACAAACTTGTGGATGTTTGGCAAGCGGTTGGCCAATAATTGATGGTTGTTCTCAGAGTATAGGGAATCTGGCTGTCACACGCAAGAACCCTCTGAAAACAGTTATGCTACAGTAATTAAAAGCTGTTTTAATTGATTCTCTTGTAGATACATCTGATGATGCCTAGTGGATGAAAACGCATTGGATTTGTTTGGGCGTTTATGTAATAAACTGACAGTTGCTGTTTAACGTTTCCTTTGTGGATTATTCTTACACCTCCTACTGGTACCTTTCATTGATTGTTTCCTTGGTTTCTTGGTTTTTAGGTACCAGACCTATTTCTTTTTTATTTGGCTACAGTAATATCTGTTACTCTATTCATACTCTTACTTTGTATGACCAATATGTACACTCTGTTGCTGAGGTTTGGCCTGTGCCCCCCCCCCAGTAATAATGGCTATGACCTGACTTCCTGCTCTAGGGGGTTGCCAGACATGTTAGCCATAGCTCTCAAGTGATGACATATGAATGCCGACTAAACTATGACCTAGCCAGAGTACATCAGGGACACCTGTACAATGTCTGAACTATTCCTGTGTGACATTCACAGACTGAGAGGAGATGAATGACAGTACATAGGTTCATAGGTTAGTACTAGACTAACTGCCCTTGTGGGCCATTTTAAGCCTAGCCAGTTACCCCCTGTGAGAATCAAAACCTGCACCTTGTGTCTGTAAGGTAAACACCTTAACCATTATGTCAGCCTCCCACCCATCATGTAATATGGCCGCTGTGTCCACCCTTATGTACTGTCAATATGTCTAACACATTATCTAGTAGAATTTGCACAGGAACCAAACATTGTAGGATGGAGAGAGAGGCCCACGTCTGTGATGTAATTCACAGCAGGCACAGTTAAGAGGCATGCCTGTAGCTGTTGGACAGCAGAGTATCACCAACATGTAATTCCTAGAGCCTGTAGGCCTACTGTTGTAATCCCTATTCCCCATAATTGCATCCTCCCATCTGCATCTCATTATATGGGGACTTGTATTACATACCTTCTAGAGTGATGTAATCCTTTTGTGAACAAATCATCAAGAAAAATTCTTGGTAAATCACAGTCTGTCTTGGTAATGCAAGTTTCAGACTGTTTCCCATAGGCAGTTGCTTTCCTTTTGTAGGTAATGTTCATTAACAGGTAATTGCCTGTGCATCAATCTGTGGCTCAGACTTGCTAATTGCATCCAGAACAGCTGGGTTGCACTTTCGTTAGCCAATGACATGGCACTACAGTACGATGTTTAAGGCCTTCATGTAAGCCTTGGCCCTTTTCTTAGGCTTAGAGATGGACATTACTGAAGTGTGGAGACTACAGCACACAGAGGGTAGGTACAAATATTGTCCACTGTTGAGATTTGAGGTATGTTCACAGTTTTGCATACTAAGTTTGGTCATTGTCAAATGACATGGTGATTATCTGGCAGTTCAGTGTTAAACATTGTGGGTTGTGGTCAATATGGGGGAAGAGACATGTCAGTGTCAGATGTCATACCCATTAGAATATACGTGCTGCTGCAGTAGCTGCTTGTCTATCAACTGACTATGTCTGTAGGAGTGAACTGTGAAACATGTCTTTGTTGCTCGACCTTTGCCCCCACTTGTTTATGTATGGGTGTTGTCTGGATCCCTTGTTTTAGGGGCTTGTGAGGTATGGTAGGTCTGTAGCAGGTAACTTAACATACAGCTGCATATGTTGCAGGTTGCAGCTGCTGCTGCAGCCTAGGACATCTAAAGGGGAGAGTGAACACTTTGGAGGACAACAAAGTGTATTTGTCACTGCGAGTGCAGTGTCAGCTCTGTTATAGCAGAGCCAGGGTGAGGATACCCATAACAGTCCAGTCCAGGCATGTGCTCAAGGTACATATGTTACATAACAGTGCCAATCAGATAGTAGTAGGAGACATATAGCTAAGCTATACCAATATGTGCAGTGTGCCCCTACTTACAGGACTTTGCCTTGGAAACATGGGTAATTCAGTAGTAGCAAGCTGTTTTGGTTAAAATTGCATGACTCAGTCATTATTTGCTTTATTCCCAAGAATGTAAGTGAAGTGCACCACACTGGATTTGAACCCAGGACTGTGGGTGACAACATGTACTGCATGCACAGCATTTAACAGTCTGAGCTACTGAGTCAGTGCTGCATCAGGTGTATTTGCAAGATATATGTGCATGCATACAGTCTGTGACACAGGATTTGCATTAACATGTGTTTTGTGAAGAGCATGAAGTGTGACATGCAAATGTCTGTCATGATTTTCTAAGCTCAATTTTTCATGACTTGCCAGTACTTTACCAGACACACATGTTGTTGTGAATACCATGCCAAAAGTAGGGGGCATAAACGTGGACAGTCTGCAACACTCTGTACAGTTGATAGATATACCTGCTATCTCAGGCCTCACATACATCTATTATTATTTATTTGATGTGTACTGGTGTAGTGTCTGCGTCACAGTCACAAGTAAACTCCCATTCTTCCCACCATATATACTTGCAGTGTGTTAGTGGCAATCAGTAATTGTTGGTGGAAAAGGCTGCTTTAATTCAGAGCTGAGTGCCTAGTGGGCTAATGCACTGTGCTGTAGTTGACAGGGGCCTGGGCTTGAGATGTGGCGGGGAGGTTATTTTGCAGATGGGCCTAACATTCTAAGAATGACATAAGATGATTAAGGTACTTTTAAACAGTTTTAAGTGGGTTTGCTCTGGTTTGCTTAGCTCCACTTAAACTCGAAATAATAAAAAAAAAGAAAAGAAAATGGGGGTGATAGGAAAGTGGTGAAATGGAGGCAAGCAGGGGGAAAACATACTGAAAGGCAGGTAGGGTTGTGCAGGAAGGGTGTAGGGAAGGACCATAACTTTCCTTTTTTTCTACAGAAACAGCTGTGCAGGTTTTACCGAATTTGGAATTTGGAGTCTCACACCCAGAGACAAGGGTTAGGGCAACATAAATGTGTTCATTAATTAATTTAATAATTAATTGTGTCCAGTGAACACATGTGCAAAATGGAGAGCTATGTATGTGGCGATATTTTTTTTTGTGGGACAGGAGCCCTTTTTTTAAGGAGAGAATGGAATGTTGGGAAAGGCATATAGGTACCTGTGGGGAGGTAGGTTGGGTAGGAGAGGTTACATTTGCGAATGGACAAGACAGCATACAGATAGATGTCATGTGTGACACATGAGCAGGGTAAACACCTTGGATGGGGAGGGTGTTATGGAATCAGAGGTCCATGTGCCCCCAGATGGCAGCAGTGTGACTGAGCTCCTCACCCATGGGCAGTCAACACCGCTCCTTCTCTGCCCCAAAGGTGGCTGTGCTGGAGGGTGGGAGCCGGGGCCACTAGGCCCCTCCAGTGTGGTGATTCTTCCCTCAGTCCAGTGCAGGTGTTGCTCATACCCACAATGAACTATCCTGCACACCATCACCGGTAGTTGATCCTGGGTAACAACCCTCCCTCCTCCCCCACTCATGGGGGGATAGGCCCCGTCCCCTGTGGTGGTTCCACCTATAGGTGGTCCAGGGCCAGTGGAGTGGTCACCACCGGCTTAGGTCCCAGATGTGCCTGGACCCAGTGCCATGGCCAGCTGAGGAAGGTTAGTTGAACTGCCAGGAACCGGCCTACCCAGTCCAGCTGTGGTGTTGAGGTATTTCAATGTGAACAGGTTAGTAATGAACAAAACATTTAGTTAGTTATAACAGCATGCAAGAACATTGCAAATAACCCGGTAACATAACAATGCATAGTATATGGAACAAAACAATAAGTAAGATAATAGTCGGTATAGTAACAGCACACCAGTAATAGCTATGGCATAAGGCCAACAACATAGGTAATTCAACGAGATATGTTAGTACACAACTATTGTAATACACAACAATAATAAAACACAAGGCCCAACATAACATTTAGTGAGCAACATATGTTAATAGTAAACCATATATATTGTATAAGAATAATAAATTATGATGAAGATAAGAGATGGTGGCCAGAGAGAAATACAGTGCATTAATACCAGTATAGGCTATATAGTTTGCAACCGTACTATTATATACTCTATGGGTCTGTCCTTCCTTTATGTATAACAGTGCCCTATAGCTGCTGTAGCACGTACATACCTCTCAAACTATCCACATGGGATAGTATGGGCCAAGCAGTAACACCTACTGGTACACAGCTACAAAGGACTATTACATGTCAGGTGGACCTATATAACTACCAAGGTGTACTGTGGACTGATGTGTGACTGTGCTATTGATATAATTATGGCAATAATAAATCTGTGACAGAGGGATTAGGCAACAGTCTGTGAAAGAGTGACACTTCAGAGACATGTATCGTGTACAGTACAGAGAGTAAGAACTATCATTCTGTCCTTGGCAGGGATGGGGTTAGACCATCAGCAAATGTTCAGAGATACACCAGGCATATGACCATACCATAATTACACATTATATTTCTTGTATTATTTTTTATTACTATTGTACTTGTTGCCTTTATTTTATTATGTCTTATCTCATTCCTGATCAATGCTGTTACAGCTGACTGCACAAATTATTGACCCATAATAAGGGATACTGGATTCATTTACCTATAATTCCTGTGCAGAGAAAATCTGTTAACAATACATCACTGATTCAGTAATATTTATTAGTACTTGTCACTGGATTTGAACCCTGGTCTGTGTGTGACAAAATGTACATCAGACACAGCATTTGACAGACTGATCTACTGAGCCACTGCTGACTAGTGACTGACTGATATTTGCCTAGAGCTCACCTGGAAACAAAATATGACCTGGTAATAGTAGTACAGTTGTATTCAAGACTGCAGTGACAGTTGAACATACATGCATGAGATTCATGCATGACAGATACTAGGTAAACTCTACATTAATACATTGAATGCAGTTATACACCATAAACTCTTAGTGGGTGGAAATATCTGTGATGTGTAGTAACCATATCAAAGTATTGGGTTGGCTACCTGACCCATATACAGTAGCAGATAGTATATTTGCAGTCTACAGCTATTACATTTTCATACTTGCCTGCAGCACCATACCTCAGAGAAGGAAGGCATATAGCTAAAACGCAATGGTTAACACAAGAAAATCCTGATCTACACAAAATACATTGGGTGTTCCTGGTATTGCTTCAGATGTTAGTGCAGAACAAATGCCATAATGAATATATCCTGTAGTACAGCTGTAAATCTACATGTGTTTTTATTTCAGAGCACATGTCATACTCAATTTCATGAACAACATCTCTGCTTACACACATATTGCACAACACAGCTTTCTTAGGGGTACCTTCTTGCAGTTATTGGTATATTTTTGAGCACAGTTGATATAATGCAGGTGTTGCAATACAGCTGTAATTCCACAATGACTGAAGTAGAAACATTATTTCATTACCATTATCAGGTTTAATGCTTTAATCTTTATTGCACTATAGTTGGCAGTAGCAGTAGCCAGTTATTGCAGTACAGGTCTATGTCCATATTCATTGCAATACACAAATATGTACTGTATATACCTACTGGCAGTGAATGAATTACTCTATCTTGTGTATTTGACTAGAGATTGCAAATTACTCTGTACTCACCACACTCATGGAGCAACATTGCCAGGTGCCCTGCATGGGCCTCTAGGTTGCGAGCTGTCTCCTCTGCAGCTGTAGGGAGAGAAGCACACCATTATGTGTACCTATATATCACACATTCAGAGTAGGTATTGGTAAAACAATGCTAACAGTACTTACAAACTTGTGGGACACTACCATCCTGAGCATCCTGGACCCAGGTGACCAGAAGTCCCCCCTACTGATGCTTCAGATCATCATAGTGATGACAGACCTGCTCGCCTGTGCAGGGATACCTGTAGAACTGGTGAGATTGCATGCCAGCTGGTCCCAGGCCTCTGCCTTGTACTCTGATTCCTGGAACTAGCCCTGCAAGAGCCGGTGTTTGTGGTCTTTCACTATGAGTCCAACCATGACCCTGGACTCCAGAATGCCCCACCACTGCACCTGGAAGTGAACACCCTCTTCCTCACCTAACATAGTTCCTGCACAGTTCAAACTCCAACTGGTTATACTGTATTCCCACCTGTTGCACTTAATATAGCCTGCCTTCTGCACTTACACATCATTGGGCCATTTTTAAAAATATGGTGCCATGCTTGGCACCACGCAAACCAGCTTAGCTGAGCTGAGCAGTGCTTAAACTGCCAATGCTTAGCATTGTGCAAACCAGCCAAGTGCAGCCAAGTGGTCCTTAAACAGAGATTATTTTAGCAGTGCTTATCATGGCTTAGCAAGGCTTAGCAGAGCTTAGCTGAGCACAGCATATCATGATTCAAAAATATTTGGCATAATTTATCTTGTGAAAATAATTGCTTAATTTCCCTTCCATGTATTCATACCTCGCATCTACTGCATAGGAGGCCATAACTCTATCCAGTTGACTGTGTGGATATGCAGAATGCTCCTATACTTTTACATATACTCTCAGACATGTTTGAACACTGCTAAACACCACTCTGCAGCACACAAACACTCTCAGCTATGCTTAAACTTGACCTGTGCATCATAAATTAAATTCATCCAGTTTCTATTTTTATATGTCTGGCACATGTCAATCGCTGCATGCTGCGCAAACTTAAAAAAATAAAATTATAAGATTGAATTTATTGCTATCAGGCACTTGGAAAGTGCAGGGGGTGTGTTACTCATCTACAAAGACGGTTAGCAACACACTCCCTGCACTGGTTCAATACTGCCTTCCCTGGCTCTCCTTCAGTAATGTGCCTTCATTAATCTGCATAGCGTGCTACCAAGGGGGAGCCATGTACACAGCCACGGTACTTTCCATGTAGGCTCTACACTATGCCTACACAGATTTTATTAAATCCTGGGGTCTGTTTCTGCACTTCTATTTCCACAAGTAGAATCCCCTTCTAACACATTAAGCTAAAGTTTCTGAAAGAGCTCAAATATTGCCCTTATTGCTTGTATGCCTCGCTAGATAGCTTTCTTGTACCCTCCCACCCTTTTGCTGTTGTTGTTTTATAATAAGGCTGTGTCTCTGGCCTCTACCCCTTATGATAATCTGATTTCAAAAGTCCGTCCCTACCCTCTTTCATTGCAATTGACTGTTACACAAGCTATTTATGTACTCTACCTACCCATTGTTTTCCACAGATCCGTGATACTGAGTGCCATCCCAGAAAAAACAGTATTACTCTTGAGTAAACCTCCTTTACTACATGTTGCCTCCTCTTCATTTTCCAGAAGCTTAGTGAACTTTGGAGTCATAGCTTGCATTCCAGAAGTGTTTTACTTGTATCCAGTGCCATCCAGGCACAGTTAATTACATTTGATTGCTAAATCACACTTATGTTATGTTATTTCAAGTGATTGCTACTGTTTCCAGTTTTTTGTTTGCATGTCACTGTTTTTTTTTTTTTTTTAAATAATTGCTTTTTCTCTCATTGTTATTGCTGTATGATTCTATCATAGCCCATATAGGTGTAAATGACCTGAGATGCAACTCCCTGGGCTATATAAAGATAGACATTATGGAGCTTTCAGACTATGTGTCTCAGACTGGTATGAACCTAGAACTGAGCAGCATGTTACCATCACCAAGGATAATGCAGTCAGCAAAGGATTTCCAACTAGTAATTTAAGTGGTTTGCAGTAGCACTGCACTTTTGGGTCTCTTCTACTGTGTTTTTACATTAGGAAGACTGAGTTTATTCATCTTGTGGCATGAGATGTTTGCCTAGTATATCTGAACTGGGAAATACACAAAAGGACTCTTAGTGAAGTCATTTTACTGGCCAGAGGGCTCATTAGTTTGTTTACTATTTTTTTTTCTCCCCTGCTATGAATTTTGCATGTTTGCATGGGCCAACACTGCACTGTATAGTAGCAAACACCTAGAAAGAATGATTAATAAAACTGTACACTGTAAAACAGCAATATAGCTCAAATACCTTGTGTACTGACAAGTTTAGAGCAGCTAGTTGGAGTCAAGTGGCAATACCTACAGATTTTGTTAAATTCAGTATTGTGTAGACATTGAAGTTAGTAGAATTTAGTACTATTTAGCATGATCTGCTCCAATAAAGCACCATTAATTGCCTTCTAACACCAAAACACCACCCATTTCTAGCTCACAGATCAAAGAACTGGACAGTATGGATATGCAATTTCTTAACTTCTCTGTAGCCGGCTTGGTGGCCATGTGCATCTTGAGGCACTGTAGCAATTGTCTCTTGTTTACTGATAACCACTTAATCCTCAAAGAAGCAGGCACATGTGAGAGGTGTACTTACACAATGACACTGGAGGCTAACTTCTCACATACAGGTGCATATGAGGTTGTTGAAACCATGCACACAGCTCCCACCTCACATAGTTCACAACACACATGTAAATTAACATATACTGAGGCACATAAAAGCAATCTTTCTAAACAACCAAGATTGTCTAGACCACCCATTGTCAAAGATATGCCTCATCAAGCCAAAAGGCACTCAAAAAAAACCACCACCTAACACCACACATACTGTGACTCTCAGTGAAGCCCCAAACACTAAGCCCCTTAGGCAAATAAACACACTTCCTGGGACTCTTGATATAGGGGACTCTATTGTAAGATATGCTGATGCCCTCTAACCAGGCTGAACAAGGGGAAGATAACTGTCATTTGCGTATCTGGAGCCAGACTCTGCCAAATCAAGCCTACACTCAAGTCATCACACCAGAGGTGCCAGCATGATTCCATCATAGTCCATGTAGGTGTAAATGACATGGGATGTACCTCCCTGGACTATATGAAGAGAGAAATTGTGGAACTTTGAGACTACGTGTCTCAGCCTGGTATGAACCTAGCATTGAGCAACATATTACTATCACTCATGATGATGCCACAATCTGAGCAAAAAATGATTGATTTCAGCAACTAGCTATCTTTCTGGTTTCATATTAAAGGAATCTAATATTTGTCAGCTTGAGAGGACAAGATTAACAGACTGCTTGCTTTGCCAAGGATGTTCAGCACCTCTCCCCTCAAGGTTTTCAAATACTGGCTAAAACTTTATTCATCCTGAACGGCCTTTTTTAGACAATGCCAAATTGACAAACCTAGTGACATATCAAAATCAACTCAAATGAACCTCAAGGTGTTACTGCTCAATCCCAGGAAACTAAACAAAAAAAATACATCCCCTCCAAGCCCACTTCACACTTCAGAATATAGATATCTGTGCAGTTACTGAGACATGGTTTAAAGTGACAGAGAGTACCCCGGCAATGCAAGGTTTCAGTGCCTTCTACACTTTTAGACCAGTAGCTGCACAGACAAAAGCTAAAAGAGGAGGTGTCTCAATAAAAGCATACTTCTAGGGTGGTCAAACAAGATGGCATGCTGGAGTTCCTCGATGTGCGGATCACCATAGACAAAATTGTGTACCATATCTTAGCCAATTATAGGTCACCTTCCATGTCCCAAGAAGCTCACAATGCATACTTGGACCTACTGGACACATTTACCATACAACCTAACACCTTACTCATGGGACACTTTAATTACCCCGCTATAGACTGGGAATGCTACACAACCTCATACATACAGCACAGAGATTTCTGAACTTTGTAATTACAAAGACCCTTGACCAAATAGTGAATGCACCTACTAGAGGTCCCAACATACTGGACCTCGTTGTAACAAATATTGGAGAACGCTGTACCCCCCACCCCAATGTCTCAACCTCTCTGGTGGTCCAGCCATAAAGCTTCTCCTTCAAAATCAAAGTCCACACCATAATCACATTAAAACAGTTGGGAACTATTCCAAGGCAAATTTCCTTTTATTAAGTGATGGTCTGTCAAACTTCAATGCCTTTCCAAACCCAGATAACACAGCAATCTATGCTCAATTCCTCACAAAAACTCCGTGCAACCCATGTGAATGGCTGTATAAATGCTGGTGTACCTGCCAGAAGTAAGCCCAGAATAGGCCCCAAAATAAAACCACCCTGGTGGCATCCCAAATTAAACAGGATATACAACAAAAGGGAAAAATATGGCAAAAGTCAGGAAAGGTAATTCCCATAAAGATATTAACTCCATCATTACAGTAAATAGGCAACTAAGAGGGCTAGCTAGGTCAAGCAAAGCCAGCTTTGAGTTTAAAATAGCATCCCAGTTGAAAGATAACAATAAGGTCTTGTATGGCTATGTCAGTAACCTCAAGAGCAGCACATACAAGTTGGTGAACTGTTGGCTAATAGTGCCAAATTCACTAAGCCTGGCAATATAGGAAACCTGTGAGTGAACAAATTAATGTCTAGCTTTACTCCTCTCTATCTCCAAATCATTCACTCAAAAGTACCTTTAAACATAACCCCTCCAACTATAACTAGGAAGCATCTACTGGCTGTACTCATTAAAGCCAAGAACACAGCCTTAATAGGCCCAAAATCTCAGGATGTCTCCTGAATAGTCTAAAATACAACGTCTCAGGACCCCTGGATTCATTATATTCTTAGTACAGCCTTTGTTTCATGTGAATGGAGGGCTGCAATGGTCATCTCACCCTTCATATGGGAGGGCCTTCAACAGATCCTGGAAACTAAAGATAGATTAGTCTGACTAATTTTATTTGCAAAGCCATGGACATTATCAAAAAGGACATAGGTGACCTCCAGGCACTGGATCTGTCACAGATTGGTTTTGTCAAAGAAAGGTCATGCTTAATGAATCTGGTGGACTTCTTTGAAAGGGTCACTAAGGCAATGGATGAGTGGAGGTGGTGCATGTTGCCTGTCTAGATCTGGCTAAAGCATTAGATACAGTACCCTACTAGGACATTATGAACAAATTTATGGAACTAGATAGAAACCCCTTTATAACATGCTGGATAGCCAGCTGGCTCACTGATAGGCTCAGAAGGGTAGAATCAGAGCATCCACCTCCACAATGAGGCCAGTCACCAGCGAGTCCTGAAGAATTCTGTGCTGGGCCCACTCCTCTTTCACATTTACTTCTCAGATGTCAAAGTCAATTTCAAAGGCCTTTGACTGAGTGAGTTCACAGATGATTGCAATTGGGAGCATTCATTGAATTCCACCAAGATGAGAGCACCCTTCAGGAAGATGTCAAACCATAGCTTAAAACTCAGTGCCAAGAAATATATTATAGTACATTTTAGGAAGTCTACTACCCTGGGTAACTATGTCATTAAAAAAAAATCCTTAAAGGTTGACTTACTAGTCAGGGGTCTGGAAACTCATATAGATAGTAACCTAGCCTTCATCCAACGTGTCCAAGATAGTAAAAATATCTTCCTAGATTGCTCAACATATAAACAAAAGCATGGCATCTAGGTCCAGAGATCTCATCATACCTCTGTACTCGGCCCTCATCAGACCCATCAGAGAGTATAATGCCCCTTCAGTATGTATCTGATCAGACATATGCAGCAACTGGTATGTCCACATAGGTGTCTTACAAAAAGAATACAGGGAGCAAAATAATGTCCTATGTTGATCTCCTCAAAGCCCTATTTCTGTACTCAGTATCATATAGACTTCTGAGATGTGATCTTTGACTGACATACAGGACATCCCTGGACTCTGTTTTGAAGAATATTTTGCACATTCACAATACAAGCAACGTCAGAACTACTAAATTAAAAGACTTAAAGTTTATTTGTGACACCACATATAGGACATGTTGCAGAGACAGCTATGCTTCTCATAGAATTCCCATTCTCTGAACAGGCTCCCCATCCATGTGAAGCAGAGTTCTTCCTTATCCCTTTTTAAGCGCAACTTGGACCAGTGGATGAGTAATTGCCAGTATATCCCCTGCCTTCTCCTGTGTCTCTGATGGACAGAGGCAGTCAGTAAATCACCAGCTATATAAATCAAATGTGTGGGTCACATTTGGGTTGCATGGCTAGGGTTATAAGGGTCCTAGTGGTTATTAGCCTAATATATACCTGTGAACCTCTGATAAAGGAGGAGAGTGATGTTTGAGATTTGCTCTTCTCCTGCATTTTCAGTATTTTTCTTTCTGTTGGCACTCAGCATTTTTCACAACAACATTTCAATAGGGATCTCCTAAAGCATTCAGATTAAGGCCACCTAGGATGATGGTGTTTTGCTTGCATCTGTTGAGGAAAATCTCCTGGTGAGTATTCTTAACAGTGCAGGTAGAGGAGGGTATAAGAATATAAATGACTATGATTATAAGCTGTGGATGCTTTCCTATGATGAGGTTAGTGATTATCCAACATGAAGCTTCATATTTGGTTTTGCTTGCATATGTAGAATTAACAAATTCTAAAGAAATATTATATTTAATTAGAAACACAATTCCACAACCTATTCTTGAACCAGGTCTGTTATTGCAATTTCTTTAGTTTGATAGGATATAGCTTGAGGGGTAGAAATTCTTTTTAAGCCAAGTCTCATTAATATTCATAATATGAGACTATGCAGCAATAATCCATATTTTCAGAAGTACTCAGTTGTTATTAAAGCTGCATGTGCTAATTCTACCTATTATTAAGTCTTTGATCCTAGGAACATTGCTGATTGAGTTAAATGTACAGTTTGGGGTTGTAATTGGGAAAAAGTTGGAATTGTGTTGAGAGGGAAGGGATACACCTTAAATATGAGAGATGTTCCATGATCAAAGGATGCTTTGTTCTGTGTAAAAAAGCCAACAGAGTAAATGTTTTCTGATCAAACTGAAGAAGCTGGTTTGCTGTGAGGAGAATGTTTGATCATTGGTAATGTTAAAGTTCTGGTTATTCTAACTACTAGTGTTATGGTATTCAAAGTTACTACTCTACAGTACCACAGTAGGGTGTACAAGGTTACCTTCTGATATATCTTTATTATTTGACTGACTGCTATACTTACTGCACTTGAAACAACTCATTTACATTATCTGTAATTATTACAATTATTGCATCTGGATCCATTGAGTCAGACTACCCAATGTTCATTGTTTTTACTGGCTAGGTAGAAACCACATTACCCTGTTGGGTGAAGTTATTTAGTTGAATTTACCACCTGTACTTTTTTACTTATTCACCCTACATTGTCTTTCACTTTTACAATTAATTTTTTTGTACATTACAACTACTACAGTGGTCACAGCTCATTCTTTTATCCTCTAGCCATGTTCTAGTTTGTCACCTTTTTCTAGCACAGTCAGTTATTCTCTTCTTAACCTATCATATACCCCTTCATCCGTATTGGGCAGTATAGAATCCCAGTCAGCTGTCCTGCACTCCTTCATTTGTACTGGACAGTATGGAATCTATCAGCTGTCCTATACCCCTTCATCTGTACTGGCCAGTGTGGAATCTCAGTCAGGTGTCCTGTACCCCTTCATCTGTACTGGTCAGTGTGGAATCTCAGTCAGCTGCCCTATACCTCTTCATCTGTACTGGACAGCATGGAATCTCAGTCAGGTGTCCTATACCCCTTCATCTGTACTGGCCAGTGTGGAATCTCAGTCAGGTGTCCTGTACCCCTTCATCTGTACTGGTCAGTGTGGAATCTCAGTCAGCTGCCCTATACCTCTTCATCTGTACTGGACAACATGGAATCTCAGTCAACTGTTTTCCCTTCTGTAGCCAGCCTGACAGTATTAGGTACTTTGAGGCAGTGTAGTAACTGCCTCTTGCTTACTGAAAATGCTTCACTGCTACCTCACAAAGATTCAGTACTTGAGGGGTGTAAGTATTTACTTAACCCAGAGGCTACCTTCTCACTTCAGAACACATTCTGTAAACATGACACATATCCACATACAGCAGGGAGCACTTCCACTAAATCAGCTTATGCTGATTGTATTAAGAGAACACTGTAAGAGAACACTGTCTAAGCTTCTCAATCTGAAGACTAAGAAACCTCAGACATTAGTATAACATTAGTATACACAGCAACACACCCACCTTAACCTTTCACACCCACACCTAAGAAACATACCTCTAAGAATCCACAAGGGTGCAAACTCTAAGCCCTTATGGCCCACTGAGGCAGCATAAAAAACTAATAATGCTTTAGTCATGGTAATGACTCTGTTGTAAGGCATATAGACACCATGTTCACCAGGCTAGATAAGAACAGGGTGAGTTAGCTGTCTTTCTGGAGCCAGAATTCAGATGTAACAAAGGCTGTTAGATCCCTCCATCCTGATAAATATGATTAGGACTGGATTGTGGTCCATTTGGAGGTGAATGTCCATAGATACCCTACCCAGAGGGACTTGCAGAAAGATATGACTGAGCTTTCTATGCATGTGCCTGAGATAAGAAAAAATGCTGAGCTTGAGTGGTATTTTGCCATCACAAGATAACTGGCTTTAATAATTGGTATGTAGTTGGTATCATTCTAGGAGGATCCAGTATGTGTCAGCTTAGAAAGAGATAGGTTTCCTACTTTGCCAAAGGTGGTCTTCACTTCTCTTACTAAGGCTTTCTCATTCTGGTTAAAGCATTTGCTGTCCCCATACAGCCTTTTTAAGGCAGAGTTCATCTGATGGACATTCCAACCTAGTAAATTCTAATATGGAACACATTAGTGTGGATCTACTCAATTCCAGGAGTCTTAACAAAAAAAATGACCAACCTTGGTGCTTTCCTGCAACTTGAACACATTCATTGATGTATAGCTACAGAAACATGATTATGAAAGTACTCCCTCTATTCCTGGGTATAATGCCTATTGCATTTACAGACCCACTGGCAACTATGTGGGAGTATCTGTATTTGTCAAGAATAGTATCACCTCATGACAGATTCCTTGGGATACCACATGTTAACTCCTAGAAGTCCAAATCACCTTAAACAAGACTAATTACTACTTCATAGCTTATTATAGAACACCATCTCTGTCCCCTTCTGAGCATAATAGTGATCTTAGCATATTAGCCGAAATTCCCATTAAACCGAATACCTTTCTACTGAGGAACTTCACCTACCTATCAATAAACTGGATGATCTACACTTCCAATGGTCAGCATGACCAGCACTTCCTTGACATTATAAATGCTAACTCTCATTCACAAATAGTTAACCATCCTACTAGGTGCACAATATCCTGTAGCTAATCCTCACAAATAGGGCCATTTTTGCACAGCTCCATATGTATGATCATGTCTTGTTAAATCAGACCATAATTTAATGACCTTTACCTTTAAAACTCTTGGCAGTTCCCCTATAAATAACTCTGTGTTTACAGATTTCTCAAAAGCAAACTTTCTTCAGTTACTTGATGACTTAAATTCGTCTGTAATTCTCCTCTGAAAGATTTGATTGCTAAAGCTGCTACCCATGCCTCTGACTTCTACTCACATTTAAATAGCTGCATTGATAAGGCAGTCTTTATTTACAACAAATATAATGAAAAGTTTAAAACCAACTTCCTATGGTGCAAAACCACTATAAATAAATTATATGATAAGATAAAGAAACTGCTTAATGCTTATTAGAGGTCTCACTTCTCCTACCTTAACAGCACACTTAAGCAAACTAGCAAAGAGCTTACGGGAACCATTAGGAAGCTCAAAGCTAAGTATGAACTAAAATAGCCATTAAAACCAAAAATAACAGAAAATCATTCTTAAACTATGTCAAGAAGTTAAGAACTAAAACCCAACAGTGTTCAGAGCTAGTCCATAATGATACTACACTCTCTCACCCAAAGGAAATAGTTAATAGTTTAATTTTACTCCACAGTTCTAGTTTTCCCACAGGTTCCACAATCCCACCTCCCCCTTTAAGTACTATGGAACAAGTTCTGTCAGCTCTTTCAGAAATTAAAAGTACTTCATCCATGATCCCTGGCAACTTATAAGGTTGCCTGATTATCAGTGTAAAATCTTTAATTTACACCTCTCCACTGGTTACATTCCTGAAATCTGGAAAACAGCTATTGTGATGTCTTTACAAAAATGTGGCCCAGCCATGGACCCTGGTAATTATAGACCCATTAGTCTCTTTAGCCTCATATGTAAAGCTATGGAGGGCATTATTGAAACTTTTATTAATCTGGACATTGTAAATCTCTTAAGCCTGGACCCTCATCAATTTGACTTTATCAAAGGAAGGTCTTGCCTCTTTAACCTCATTCATTTCTTTGAAAATGTAACTGAAGCAGTGAATAGTGGTTATGCAGTACATGCAGCATAACTGGTCAAGACCTTTGGCACTATTCCCTATTCACGCATTATTAACAGACTTACAAATATGAACATAAAGCCTTATACTGTGTAGATGGGTAGCCAACTGGTTATCTTACAGAACTCATGTGGTTAGGGTATCAGGTTCACTTCTGAATGCAAAACAGTTACCAGTGGTGTATCACAGGACTTAGTTTTGGGTCCTTTCTTGTTTAGCATTTATTTTCTAGACCTTCAGGCCAATACTTCTGGACGATGATTAATTAAATTTGCAGATGACTGTAAATTAGGTGTCATTAGTCGATCATCAACTGACTCAAAATTGCTCCAACATGGCTTAGACCATTTTAACAATTGGCGCAAGGACAATGGTTTCAAATTAAATGTAAACAAAAATCTGTCATAATTAATTTTGATAAACAGAACAGTTTCACTCACTTTATAAGTGAGGCACCCCTCCAGTCATACATTGTTGTAATGGATCTGGGTACTATTTTTGATAATTCCTTATCATTTAACCATCATGTCTCCTCAGTAGTTCAGTAAACCTTTTTGTCTAGTGATGCAGCCTTTGCAGATTAGATGGGCAGCCTCAGATTCTCTCTTGGTCTATCTTGCCTTGCCTTCCATAAGGCTAGAAGGAAATTTTGAATAAGGTTTTTTGGTTAGGCTTGAAATGCTCTGCAGACCCAATGAACCTATGAACTGTTTTTCTAGTTACATAAGTGAGTAGCTTGTTATAATTCACTGTTATAATGACTTACGTGATGTAGCTTGTTATAGTATTTAAGGTAGAAAGGTACTTGTACTGGAATATTATAAGTGCAAATTGTGTGAATGAGTATTTCAGTTGGAGTAGTTTTAGGAAAGTAATCTGAAAGGTAAATACAGTAAGTTAATCTTAGAGTGGAGATTAGTGCAGAAAGTAGTATCCTTAATAAGAACATGACAGTAGTTGCAAGTGAGATTAAATTAATGGAAAGGCAAGAGCAGTATAGTAGAGAGAGCCGTGAAATATGTGCTTAAAGAGTCGTATGAAAGGTGATGGGATACAGTGATCAGAAAAGAAATTACATGTGATTAATGATAAGTTATGAGGGAGGAATATGAAGGAATGAGGTACAAGATGGAGAAAGTTGAGTTAACTTAGTGGGATAAAGGATAATATCACATCTGTTAAAAAAGGGAAGAGTGCTGTGAGGTAATCAAAAGATTATGGTTTTGAAAAGAGAAAGGGTAGGGTCAACCTAACTGCCACTTAGGCGGGAAAAAAAAATGACAGGAGAATAAGTGTGTCTGCCACCTAGGCTTTGTGAGAGAGCATGGGAATTAGCCTAGCTGCCATCTAGCCACCTATTTATTTGTGTATTGACATATAATGAATTAAAATCATGCATGCACACAGAAAAGTATATATGCATACATGAATGACTACAACTTCTGTTATGTTTGGAATGCAGGTCAATGCAAATTCCTTAGGGCACAGAACTCCATTCCACAGATCTTCCTAACATATTTCATGTGGATTTCTTCCATCATCCTGATGTCCTTTTCCTTATACAGCTGCCAGAAATGCATGAAGTACTATCTTTGTGGTCTGGCCAAGGCACTGTAAAGTGCAAGCACTGATTCTTTCCTGTTTGTAAACTAAACCCATTGATGCATCTCAGCATTTTGTTTGTTACTTCACCTGCCTACTTTCTCTGTACAATACTCTCTGACCTTTTTACTGGTCACAAGGGTTATGGTAGCCTAAACGTAATACATTGCATTTGTTTCCACCGATACTGAACTGCTGCCTTTCTGTCCGTTGCTCAATCTTTTTAAATCATTGGATTGATTCATCCATCCACTATTCATTGCTGTACATATTTTTGTTTCATCCATAAACAGGCTAATCTTGTCCCCCCTCCCCCCAGATATATCTTAGATAAACACCGTGAGAAGTACTGTGCATAGAAAAGACCTGTGTGGTGCTCCATTAGTCATGCTCCTAACTGGTGCCTTTGTCCTTCTCAACAAACCCTCTGAGTCGTACTACCCAAAGTCACAGCGAACCATTTCCTCAGTCCATACTCTACCATGACTCCTCCTCTACTTCCAGCTCTTTTAAGTTTCTAGTGTCTCTACTGATGGACTGAGTCAATGGCCTTGATGAAGTCCTGGTAGGCTAAGTCTGCTGAAAGTTTCCTATGTAAACAAGTCAAAGACTTTGCTTGTATTTGACTGACAGCTTCTCCTGCCCATAAAGCCATCTTGGTTGTTGTCCTGGAGATTGTTGCTCTTTAGAAATGCTATCAGCCATAATGTCAGGATTTTCCCTATATCTTTCTCTGCAACTGTTGCTCAACTAACTGGCCTATAGGTGTTTAGATTTGTTTGTCTCCTTCCTTGTACAGGGCTTTCATACTTAGCATCTCCCAGTCCCTTGGCACTTTTGTACTAGTTGATGATCTGCTGAAGATCTTCATCAGGAGTCTGCCAACACACTCAGCAGATTTCTGTAGATACTAGGAGGCAATGCATCTGGCCTTCATGCTCTTGCTTTCCTCAATTCAGCCATTTCCCTCTGAACCTTCTCTCTGTTTCCTTTCTGGTATCTCTCTACTGTTTTCCTGATTGTGTCCTTCTTCCATTCTAGTATGGCTCCTGTTTTTCATATAGAATGATACACTCTCTTTGATTTCCTTTATGAATACTAAAGCAAACTGCTTCCCAGTCTTTTGCAGTGGCCCTCCATATCTGATCTTCAGGGCCAGTTATGTTCCTTCCTTCATTCATTCTTTCCTTCCTTCCTTCCTTCCTTCCTTCCTTCCTTCCTTCCTTCCTTCCTTCCTTCCTTCCTTCCTTCCTTCCTTCCTTCCTTCCTTCCTCCTTCCTTCCTTCCTTCCTTCCCTCCTTCCTCTGCAGTGCACCCAGGAAAAGACATACTTCCCTTATTGACCCCCTCAGTAAACGACCTTCTAATTTTAGCCCTTGCCACCCATACCATTTTCGTTCAATTTGTACTAGCCTCTTTGCACTCTGTCTGAACCTCCTCCCCTTTCATATTTGACAACAAATACCACTAGCAGATTAAGCTCTGTGAAATTATATGCATAAGGAAATATAGACACCTAAGACTGAATTTTTTGTCTCATGCTCTGAATTGTTTAGTTATTTGCTTACATCTGGGTAATCAAGCATCCCAGCTGCTTGCACAACTCTTCCTTGAAAAGACAATCCTTTTGTATTCATAATCAGTGTTATTTTTTGTGTACCTGAATATCTCTGCCTTGACAACATATTCTAAGCACATTAACAGGTGTATTTCCTCATCCATGCTTTCATGAGAACTCCTCTGAATATCCTAAATTGTACATAATTGCAATCACAGTCAAAGTGAGGAGCCAAGGCGCGTAACAAATCTGTTTTTGTTGTCATGTCAGCCCTATTTACAGCACAGTGCTAGTTCCTTCCTAACTACAATAAGCAGCAGCACAGCACAGTCCTTGCGATGGTGGCTACAATAAGGATGCCTCATCTTCAGTGGCTGCAGCATTTATTGTAATGGCATAATGTTTTGCACTCATCAGCAATAGTGCTTTTTTAAATATATCTGCAGATCCTGCAATACACTTAAATAACTGCAGGAATATTTTAATCTGATCCACACTATGAATTCAAAACCTGGTTTCCCCAAGCATACATCAAAAACTCCTCAAATGCACAAAAAAAATGTACACTCAAAGAAAATTACTCAAACATTTTTTGCTCCTCTCCTTCTGCCTGCCTGTAGGGGTCTTCACCACCCACACTCAACTTAGTTGTATATACAAACTCCATGGTCACACAAATTGAGGAAAATAGAAAACACCTTTTAAGGGTGAAATATGTCTCAAACTATGGCAAAGTCTCAAGAGACAGAAAACAGATCAAACAATGTTTCAAGGACACTGCCATAGGTACTGTCTTTCCATGAATTCTTCATTTAAATAGTTAATATAAATCCCATTTAATTCCCACCTTCATGTACAGGATATGTATCTGTATAATTGTTATATGCAAACGAGCGGTTAAATGCAAACTGTAAATAAATGAACTGCATGACCTACTTTTAGTGTAGCTTAGATAGACACACGTGCATGATACATCAAAGTATTGTATATGTTTTCATTTAAGAATAAATCTAATACATCTGAAAAACAACATAAATTATATTATATCAGCATGGAATACATATGCAATTCTCCTTCATTAATGAAAGCAGACAAGTTCTGCTTTAGGCAGTATTTGTCTGATATGGAAGGTCTAACTATTATCCTCCAGTGTGTGTCATTTGATTACCACAGGAAGCAACGAATAACTAAGGATGGCCATAAAGATATATAACTGTAATAATAACCAAGAATGGCTGTAAGGATACAAAACTGTAATAATAATAATTAGCTAGTAGCACAGTTTACCCATTAAGTAAAAGTTGATCTTATGAGAACCCTGGCTTGCAAATGTTACTAGCATGAGTAACATGCAGAAATAGTCTAAATTAGATATGTAGACAGAAAAACAGAGACGTCGCAGAATGTTGTTTTCTTCCTGATGTTAATGACTGTAACTAAATTTACAGAAAAATGTAAATGCTACATAAAAGATAATAATATTAGTAATAATAATAATGTAGTTGATGATGCATGTAAATACCCTAGCTATAAGCCAAGATGTCCATTAGACTTACTACTTCTGAAAGTCTTGCAAGATGAGAAATATCAGCATATACCATTATAAATAGTAACCTATGTGCAAATGCTGAAATATAAACATGGAAATAGACAAGGTAAAGCAATTTCTTTAAAAAATATATAACAATCACTTAAAAATAGAAACGTTAAGCGCTTTCAACTGAAAATAAATCAGTCTTCCTCAGAACACCAACATACATTGAAATCACATATATATATTCTGTCCGTTACTTAAATTTTAAAAAATTGCGCCAAAACTTTTAAAAGGGCAATGTCAGTAATACATTGGAATACTGTTGCAATACTAATATTCATACCTATAGCCTTACATCTTTTAAACTAATAAACACTGAATAATACAATGAATGTTTATAAAATAATACATACAGTGTTACTAATAAATATGCTACACTTATAATATTTAAACTGTGAATTAGGTGATCTATTACTGTCACTATACATTCAATAAATAAGAATAGATAGAAAAAATATATAAAAATTATTAATTGCCAATACAACCTTGTTGAAGCTATATTATGCTGAATGGAAGCATAGAGTATAGTGCAAAATTGCCTAAACATACCATAATATACAGATGATTACAGATTGGGGAACCAAAATTTTGTCAATACATACCTGATAAATTCATATATACTGAAATAGGATAAATATAAATATAAATATGTTAAAAATACTATCTTAATTAATTGTATGTAATAACTTGTTACTATAATAAATATTAATAAATATATATATATTATACACTGAATCTATTTAAAATATTAAAAACAATGATAAATAAATAAAATCATAAATCTTCTAAAAAAGGTTTAATACTTATGTGATCATTAAGTCCCGGAAATCTAGTGGCATCACATCTAATCTGCCAAATACTTTCTTTGAGGGCCAATCGTACTTTCCAGTTACCACCAAAAGTGGTTTGGTTAACCTGATCAATAGCACTGAATAAAAAACTGTGTTGTTCACCTTTCTCCTCGATGTGCCTATATAAGCCTATAACGTTTCTACATGCCATTGAGCACTTTGTTTTTAAGTGAATAAACTACTTTTTCTACTCGGTCGAGCTGCCTTCTTCCTACCACCAGCATTTGCAGTTATATTGTTGTGGAACAGCGTTTGCAATCACTTAAAAATAGTCATAAATTTGATGTTTGTTAAGGAAGGATTGTTGGTACCCCTATAAGAAATCATTAAATGCTTTTTAAATAGAATGGTTTCTAATGTCTTCATTTGCAAGATAAAATTAGTTTAGATAGCACTGAATTCTCTGTGATACTGCAAATGAAGTAGAAAAATAACAGCCAAAGACTTCTGAATATTGTACTTTTTCTTTCACATCAGTAGAACACAATGTAAGGAGCACAGGCTTATTTTGCTTCAGTCATTGTACCATCAGAGCATCACCTTATCTCACTAGAGTAGTACAAAATGTGCTTAAAATGCATTCATTGCCTTTGGGGACCATTCTAATTACAAATACACTTTGCAATAAAATTATGTCACATTCAGGGTTAACATACATTTTTTTAATGTTCCATTTATTTTTGAAATCACGATCCCAAAGGACAAAGAGAAAATTATCTATATATATATTGTTACTGAAATGTATGTAGTATGCCTGGCATATGATTTATCTACTCAGTTGCATAAAAAAGCATTAGACAAGGTGAACATATTTATTATTTTGCCATTGCTGAATGACAGTCCTAATTTCTATCAATAAGTTTACTTTTAAATACAAATGAACTAAATATTAAAATATAGCACATATGCTGTTACATTTCAAGGAATTTGTAAATGACTGCCATTTATTATTAGAATTGGGGATACATTTTCTACAACTACATCTGTGTGTGATCTTGAATGCTTAAACAATTAGATTATTTTGACAGCTACTTAGTCTCCAAAACACTAGAACTAAGTGATTAGCTGTCAAAGTTGCACACAATGATAAATATGTTTTTCAGACCTCATGTACAGAATGCATGCAAATATAATTATTAACAGCCAGAAGCACGGTTTATAAATGTATATTAGACATTCATGAGTGAGCTTTCTGTACTAGTTCCTGAGCATGAAAATTATGATTGTTGTTTCAAGCATGCATATACTCATATTGAATCAAATATAACAAAAATTATTTTCTGGAAGATAAGATTTTGATCATAAATAAAGACACAACAAAAACTACCACATATTTGTGAAATATCAGAGACTGCAAAATAATAAAATTCTGGACTGGAGAAAGTCAGTGGACACTGTTATGCACAATGAGGCCTGCTTATAAGGTGCCTCTTCTAACCTTTGCTTCTGACAACAGGAATACAAAAGGAAACAATAGGCATCTTATTTGGTGAGCAACACTCTTCTACTAACTTGAGGTCCATGTCTTCTGTAGTATAAAAAACATCTACTCCAGTGGATTTGCATTTATAATTAACTTTCATTTTTAACATTTCGTATGGTTAGTTATAGGGAAAGTTTACATAAAGGTAGCAAAAGTATTAAGATGGAAATAAGCTAATTCACTGCCCAGAGCTGAACATTCTTCAGAGTGACATCAGTAGAGATATTTGGTATTGACAGTGTCTGCATTTTTGTTTCCCGTAAGAGTATATATGTCATTATTTGCATTTCAAGTGTCACCCTCTATTATAAAATAATTCTTAACATGAATGATCTTTAATGTTCTTAATTTAGGACATTGCAAATACACTAATTGCCTACAACAAGTGTTCTCCAACAGTCATGTAATTTTCTATACCTGGCTGTTTTTTTGGCATCATAATTTAGATATTAAGTTGGCATCTTCAAATGTAGTGGCCACATAGCTAAAACCCCTCCTACACAAACCTTACCTTATAGTTAGATTTTTACTTCTAAAGTTACCCAAGGCATGCCTTTTATTATGTATGCTAAGTGAAGGTTTAAGCTGCCATTTTAATTCATTGACAATGTTACTTGTTATTTATGTACAGTTTGAAATGTTAGTACCTGGTAGAGCGAGTCTTGAAATCTGCCAACTTTAAGGCTGAAAAGTATACTTACATATATCAAGTTTGAGTTGGCCATTTTCTGAAATATTCCCTTTTCTCTGAAGTATGCTGATCTTGGAGTTAATATATTTATATATATATATATATATACACACACACACACACACACACACACACACACACACATACACACACACACACACACACACACATTTGGATTTGCCCCTACCACCATATTGGGGGGTGTAGTGGGGATTGCCCAAGAAGTTTAAAGAAGAAGAATAGTGATCTTTGAGACTCACTCTTTTCCTGGGTTTTCCATCTTTTTGTCAGTCAGCATTTTGAGTGCCAACATTTCAATACACAGGCTTTATGTTTGGGTTAGAGGCCCACTCTGTATTTCTCACAGGTTGCCTACCCCTCTTCCAATAGTTATTTACCTCAGTCTCCATCTGTACTGAAGTTACGTCCCTTTCCCCCACTGTCTCTTGCCATCTCTGAGCTTGGTGAATCCCCTGGCCAATTGTAGGCCATTGCAGTGAGGCTGTAAAGAAACATTGCTGCTTTCAGTTCATTTTTTCTTTTCTTCTTCATTTGTAACTTATGACTTAGGCAGGTGCATTGAGGTTTTAACTTGCTATTGCTAGCTGCTGATCTGCACATGCACAGACTGACTGACTCCCACAGAGTGACAGGATGGCCTGTCATTACATTTTCTGATTGGTTCATATGGTTTGTGTGTGAGTACTGAGCTAATAACTCAGAGGGCCTTTTAAGCCTAGCCATGCTTCTCAAGGGTGAGAATCAAACACTTTACCTTGTTTCTGTAAGCTAAAGACCATTATGCCAGTCCCAAGCCAGTAAATACTAGACTATCAATCTGCAGACTATTATAAGCCGAACCAATAACTATAGTTCAGAATCAAACCATGTACCTTGTATTTGTGAGACAAATAGAATAAGCATAATGCCATCTCTCCCCCTACCAGGTAGTGTGTATCTTACACTCTAGTGTCATTGGTTGGTTATTATTTTGTTTTTACAAGCACCATCTGAAGTACATTCTGTGGCACTACCTCATCATTCACTCTTTTGCTTTACTGTCCTATTTTCTATTGTGTGAGAAACTGGGTAGAACAGAGAAAATACTCGCAATGTTATGTTAAATAGTTCCTTCTTTACAATTATGTTTTCTTATTTATAGTGGGATCATGCTACTCCTCTCAGTCTGACTGCTACATTGATGTCCTAATTATTTTAAAGGGAATTTTTTTTTATTTGTATGCTACAATGTTTACTGTCTATGGGTCTGTTTTACAGTGCTACTTTTTCCCTTAATTGTCCAGTCATATGCAAATATTGTATTACTTATACTTTACTTCTACTTACTGTCATGCACAATTGCAAATGTTGCATTTAACACTACCGTGGGATTCATTAACAATTGTTTAGGTTTTTCGTGAACCCTACATGATTGCACCAAGTCAGCATGGTCAGCAGCAGCACTTACTGAATATGCATGCTTCTCACTGAGCTTACATGATTCCACTCACCATTCTGTGGCCACCAACAGGCCACGAAATGGTGATGGAAGCATGAGCACACCATGAAAGCAAAAATACTTACCTGTTGGCAAACTTTGTGCAGTGCCAGCATCATAGTCTATGAAGGTCTACTGAGGCGTGATTATTGTTATTGTTTTAGCAAGCATGGTCAGCTTATATGACAGGTGCCTTTTAAGCATGTAGATGCAGTGGGCATGCAATTGGGATAATTTACACAGAGTACAATATGAAAAGTGCAGGGGTAATTATGATGGGAGAGTAAATGGAAAAAAAAATGTACTCAGTTAATACATTCAAATGTGATGATGCCAGAAAGAAACATTTTACAATAGGATGATGTCCATATTGATGGTAATAATAAATAATTATGTTTGCAATTGTTTATCCATGTACATAGATTAAAAACAGACATGCTAACAATGGATGTCAGAGTGACACTATGCAACATTGGAAGAAAGTGGAATAAATATGATACTGATGTTGATAACATGCTAATTATATATAATAGTTAGCATATATAGTGGATACATGATGGGTCATTCTCATATAGTGCAGTTATTGAATATGACGTATCTATAGGGAATGCATGTGTGATAACTGACTGTATTGCTGTATTTTCCATTCCATCCTGCATAAACAAGGTGTGAGCCATACAACAGCTGTGCCACACTGAAAGAGACATCTTTTAACATTTGGGGGTATATTACATTGGCACACGTCTGAGACAAGCATGCTTTTATATATATGTGCTTCATAAACAGTAATATAACAACAATCAAAATATACAAGTGACACAGTTCTGATAACATTACAGTAATTCAAAGTCTCCATTTGTAAATAGAGTGCATGTAATACTGAATTATACTGGTCATGCTCGCAAGACATTACAGTGAACACTGCCATAACACCATGTAAACAATACAAAAGCATATATTATTTACATTAATAATAATGAATAAAAATAAAGAATAATAAATTAATGGAGTGCTGTATAATATCAGTGAATTTAAAGTATATTGCCGTTTTCTGGAAATGAACAGTATACTATGCAAGCTCACAGACTGCAAACATATATATGAATCACATGCACTGCAGTGGAAGATTTAACAAAGCTGCGAGTCTCTACTTATGTGAAGTAATTACATCATATGATTGTGCTGCAACTTGTATAAAATAATAGGGCTGGGGAGTTTTCTCTCATTGTAATTGTACACTTGTGGATGTCATTCATACGTAACAGCAGCATGACATGCAATGCTTACAGTCAGCAAATGTGTGTTTTCAACAACTGACCTTATGACGACAGAAGATACATGATACTAGAAAAAAAATGAGTGCGACACTGTATCACTGATGCTACAAGTGCAAGATATTTTGGCCTTTACAGCCATGACATCATGTTCTTGATGCAAGGAAGATTTGTGCTTGTAATTTCTTTAAAATGGTGTTGCTATATGTGTATTTTTCACATAACATTACCTGCTGGTATGTATACCCAGACACACAAGATATGTAATACAGTTGTCACTGTGATAGGAGAATGACAAATCAGGCACAATGTGTGGATAATCACAGATTTAAACACATGCCTTAAAAAGTCATAAGTACACAGAACATAGTCTCATGTCCTCACACCACAGGATAAACCTTGGTAGTTCTCATGGAAAAGACAAATGTCACCTCATGGTATCACCATTATCAAAGAATATATTTCTGTGTGAAAAAAGAGCAGAAATAATTGTAATAAGAATTGCTATCCATACCTGTACACAGCAGATAGCTGGCTGACAAGTGTTACTTACCTGCACATTCACAGAGATACTGACACAAGTGAGTCTAAGGAGTAATGGCTGGATTTGAACTGAGTACCTAAGATCACAGGTACAGAACACTGCTTGAATAGTACATGCCACATCAGATGTCCTTTCAGCATTTTGACAGTGCACATTTGAATGGATGCCATCACTATTCTTTCATAGGTTGATGTTCTAAAAAATGTATGAAGGTGGTTGAAGAGCACAGTAACATTACACACCCACATCCATTACAAGCTCTACAAAGTATGACACACAAACACTAATAAACAACAGACCATCATTGCTGGATTCAAACCTCTTCCCTCCATACTTACCCAGTCTAGAGAGTACAGTATCAACAGAAAGTGCCACAGGGTAACTCATATGAGCACTTTGATGTGGTTCTTTTTTGATAGCATGATGTATGCATTGTGTTTTCAAAACTGTTTACTTCCTGGAAGTAATACAAATCTATAGGGTAATCGTCTGACAGGAAAAATACATAACCTAACCTGAATTTTATATAACGGATGTTGTTACATACACAGCTGCACATAACATACACACACTGACCTTCTTTACCCAATGTTGGATTCAAACCCCTTATCTATTTATACAATCTACACAACACAACACAAAACTAGCCACAAGCACCAGAGGATAACTGTGAGCTGTTAGGGCACTGTGTGCAATTTTGACATGCTGACCTCATCAGTGGAATGGAGACAAGATGTTTGTGGTAAAAGTGGGATAAGGGGATGTGGGAATCCTCTCCCAGATTAAAAATCTTCCCCTGAGGGCAATTTGATACAGCATGACTTTTCAGGAAGCAATACATAACTGACACTGAAGCCAAGCACAAGTTCCCCACTGTGAGATTTGAAGCATTAACTTCTCTAGTTATACAGCCTACAAAATACTGTATTAACTGCATATGCCACAGGACAAATCTGAAGGGGAAAGGGAACATTTTTGTTAGAATGACCTCATCACTGTTTTGCAGATAAGAAGTTTGGGTTAAAAGTGGAATAAACTGCAGAGAGAGCTATGTCCAAAGTTAAAGTTTTTTTTTTCCTGAGTGGAAGTGGATATAGTACATCTGTTGCTGGAAGTTTACTTCCGTAGCACTAGAACTATACAGACACCCAAGTTCATGACTGCCAAATCTGACCCACTATCTTACCAGTTAGACAATCTGGAAAACACAATATTAACTGCAAGTGCCACAGGGAAATCTGACTCTTATGGCAACAGAATACACTTTTACTAGGATGACCTTATCACTGTGTTATAGAGAACATGTTTGTGGTAAAACTGGGATAAGGGGATGGCGGAATACATGCCCATGCTAAATTTGTCACTTCACTAGAAATTGATATAGCATGTCTGTTTGGGAAGCTATATGTACCTGATAGTACAACCACATAATGAGTGCCCCAGAGTGAGAACTGAACCTTCTACCAGTAGAGTTATACAGAGAAAACAGCACAGTGTTAGTCACAAGAACCACAGTAGAAGTCTGATTCTGAAGATGATAAAGTGTGCTTTTCATAGGATGATCTCATCTGTGTTACAGAGGAAGCTGTGTGCAAAGTTAAATGCATTTTCCTGACTGGAAGTGCACACAGCAGATTTCACATTAAAGCATCACTTACCTGCCACTAAACCCCTCCCCAGACATACAGAAATTTCCCACAATGAGAAGTGACTCTCCTACCTATCTAGTAACACAGTCTAGATAACACAGTATTAGTGACAGGGAGCACAGGAGAAGTCTGAATTTATTGATGTGAAGTAGCATATTTGTCATTATTAAAAATTAACAGTTGGAACAGCTGGTATTGTGCACCACAAGTTTTGGGACAAAATGCATATGTGAGAACAGGTCAACCTAACATTACTGGGATTGTCTCATGCAATGACATACTTCTCTGCTAAGATTTATATACTGTCCTTCATGTACAGTGTGTTACTGTGAGGGACATGTAGCTTTTTACAGTATGGGATGCCAATGACAATCACAGTTGTAAACCAGTAGATTATCTATCAAGCACTCCATCTAGTTCATTCTGCAATGATAGTACACTTATCTTGTCTCATGCTTGAACAATGTACATTGACAATGCAAGCAGATATTTTCTAAATAGGACAGTGCACTGCAGAAAAAACACTGATGGATTAAGTGTGCATGGGTTACCCATCATTATAAAACAATTGCAAGTGTAACCATTGGAGTGGAGACATACATTAACATACTGACTTAACTGAGTCAACATCTCTCTGAAATCCAGATAACTTGTCAAAATGTAAAACAGGCATGCAGTCATTGTGTAACCTAAACAAAGAATTATTTGTTGTAAATTGTTTTTATTCTCTGCTTGAACTGCAACACTGGTAAGCCCAATTGCACTGCTGATGGCAAAGTATTAGTGCATGCATAATCATATCTTGAGGTCTTGAAATTACAATATGAATTAGCAGTAGTCTATGGTGTTTTATGCTGACCTTTGTGCAAAGAAGCATTATGCAAATACACATACAGCCATGTGTGAATCTGATGGAATAGAGAACAGATATTATTGATGTTCATGTCTCAGATGTCATGATTTACACATTTATCATGACAGTTACAGTTAGTCAATCCTTATATGTATGTTAGAGGTGCATTATGAAACACATAAGGGTCCAAGCATGTTATTACTGGTGAAAACACAGCTTATGGAAATAGTTGTGAATCAAAGAAGTTTATTGGATGACACAGAAATGATGGGAAGAGTTTGACATTTGGTGACAGGAATGCACAATACAGACATGCTAACACATTAGTCCATGTTTCTTTTCTGCACATATTTGTGTTGTTACTGTTTGCATTGTCAGCATAATTATTCATGAAAGATCTAGACAAGACAGGTTTCACAATAGAGAGTAAGCACATTAATATAGCAGCCAAATAAAGGTGTGTTAAGGAAAGATATAGCCAACATTTTCACACACAGGAGTCATATAAAGCATTCAAAAACAGTTTAACATACTTCTGGATTTGAACCATGAGAGTAATTCAAGAAAATTCTACAGATCTGAGTGTTATCTAAACAGAGAGAACTCCCACTTTGTAGCACTTTGGATGGCACAGTGGTGCAGCAGTTGTATTATCATATCACAAGAGGTTTTCTAGTTTGATTCTTGGCTGGCGTGCCTTCTGTGTGGAGTCTGCATGTCCTCCCTGTGTCCATGTGGGTTTGCTCTGGTTTCCTCCCACATTACAAAGACATGCGTCTGGATTGTTTCTCCCTAGGCCTCCACTGAGCATTAGCTTTGTTCCAAGTTGGACTTTCCCAGTAAACAAATGTTAAATAAATAAAATAAAGTTCCCATGTGACATGAAATTGCAGAAAAGGAGAATGCATGTATTACTGTTCATTATCATCATGACAGCTGCAAACTGTACATTCAACTCTTCCACTCATTGAAAAGTAGCTTAAACTGACTAAATGTAGGTAAATACAGCAGTATGAAGGGCACCGCCATAATGAGGCCAAAGGCAAAAACTCCCAAGATTTTGCCATAAGCTGTGTACTTCCATTTAGGCTCAGTTGCACATGGTGCTTGGTGCCAGACATTGTGCCAATCCAGAGGAGGAAGACTAATGATACAGAAGAAAGATGATACTCCTCACCTGCCTGTGCCAGGGCAGGCTGAGGTTACACTGCCTACCACCCTTCAAAGTATCTTAGCTCTGGAACCTGATCATACTATAACGCAGTTTTGTTTAGCTCCCAAGGATATCCCTACCTCTACAAGGTTGAAGGAAAGTGCTTACGCTATCATTCCAGGTTCTCATATTATGGCCCGTGTACCTCTCACCACTAAGGAGAAAATTATTAGGGGAGATTACATGGATGTTTACAACTTGCTTGACTCCAATTGCATACAGAGGGCAACTGAAACTGAGAATGTCGAATAAAAGGACGTACCTGCTGCTTTAGCTGCCCTGGTTAAAAAGACCTTCACTAATGGGTAATAGGGTTTACAGTCTACATGGTCATTTTAATTGAGAAGATTTTCAAACAGACTCTTCCCTTACTTGTTTACTGACTTACAATCAGGGAGGAACATCTTATTTTGAGAGGTTTGTCATGATCTTGGTATGATCAGCATTTAGGAAGCTGAGGGCCACAGGCAAATTACTAGGCTGGGAGCAATGCCACTCCAACTCATAGCTAACTTTCATGCTAGATAAGCCAGGGCATGCTAATTCCTCAAATTCTTGGACCTTTACCCCAAGATGAAGTATTGTTGGGCCTTCAGCAATGGCAAATGATCTTGGCCAGCATGCCATTTTGCTCACCGTTATTCTCACTGTGGGAAGAGCCATTCTGCAGTTAGGTGCTTGTTGAAGAATGGGCAGCAGACAGTAGTCACTAATCCAACTCTTGATGGGAAACTTTCAATTGCTAGGCAGGAACCAACAGTTAGAGCTAGGGTGCCTTTTCAGGGGCAAAGAGGTAACTCCCTTTTGAGGTCAACTGTGCTCTCAAGGAATCACCTTCTCCAATTGAGGTCAATAAATTAATAAAAATAGAATTATCTAGCTAAACCAACCATCAAGCAGGCAGGTCTCTTATCCAAGATTTTTCATCACATTTTGTCATTGATCCCTCAGTATCAAGAGATGCCAAGACAGTCAACAACTTAAAATCAATAAGAGGGAGGAAGACGGAGTAAAAAAGAGGGACACAGACTTTCTGAGTGAGATTTTAGAGCATCACATTGTAGGATTTTTCACCTTTCACTCAACTACCATGGTCAACATTTAAAATCTCTCTCCTATAGGGATGGCTCTAAAAAAGAGAGAAGGGGAGTTCTTGATTATCCACCATTTGTCTAATCCAGAGGGATTTACAGGGAGTAAACAAAACTACTGCATGATTCCTTAGATCAAGCAATGCTGATTATTAAAACAATTGTAGATGCTTGGTTGGCTAACCTCAACATTCAGTCTGCCTTTCAGATCCTTCTGATCAGAGATAAAGACTGGGCTCTTTTTAGGTTTTTCATTTGAAGATAAGTTCTATTTTGACAAGAGTATGCCCATGGGCTGTCCTCAGCTTGTTCAGTACTTGAACCCTTTAGCAAAGCCTTACACTGGTATTGGCAATGCTGATCTCCTGGTCAGACAGCTATTTACTAGATGTTGAGTATCTTGTAATAGATGAAGGGGAGGCAGGATCTAAGGAGGGAATGCACATTTTTATGGATTTGTGTCTTGACTTGGGTGTCCCTCTTGCTCCAGCCAAGTTAGAAGGTCCATGCCAGGTTATTAATTTCTTGGGCTTGGTGATTGACATTCCTGCATCAGCGTTTAAGCTCCCAGTTGACAAATTGAATTGGCTTAGTGCCACAACTGATAAGTTCTTACTGATAAAGAAAGCTAGAATTAGTGTGGTCATGCAGTTACACAGGCTGCTTAATTTTGCTTGTTGAGATATTCTCCAGGCAGGACCTTCTTGAGAATAGTATCCAACCTACTAAAGGGTGGAAAGAGTAAACTCAACTGGGTGCAGATCTCACCATGATCAAAAAGGACCTGCACTTATGGAAAACCTTTTGAAGTAATTACAATGGGATTACACTGTGGTACAGCCCATGGATTTTATCTATGCTACTTCAACTTTTTACTGATGCAGCCATAGGGTTAGGTATGGAGGGGGGCTACTTTCAGGGCAGGTGGATCACAGCAGAATGTCCCACTTCCTGGTCTGAGGAAAGGAAACAAGACATAATCTTCCCAGAGATTTTACCAATATGGGTGACCATACTTATCTGGAAGTAACACTTCTCTAATAGGAAAGATGTATTTTTATTCTGATAACCAGGCAGTGGTGCAAGCATTAGTCAAACATTCATCACAGTCCAGATGGGTACATTCAGTTTTAAAATTGCTGCTTTTATTAAGCTTACAGATTAATATGCATTTTACTGCTTATAAGACCCCAAGAAAACCCAGTAGTATAGTTGATGCCCTATCATGTTTTCATATCTAAAGTTTTCAGCAGCTGGCACCAGAAGCACAAGAGTCCAGGACATTTGTACCTCTGGAAACTTGGATAATTGGATAAGAGTGGCCATCATCCTACCATCCAGGTCATGGTCACTGAATACTAAGAAGGCTTACTCTACATATACTGAATATTCATTTAGGGTTTTTAACTTGGGTTACCTCTCCCCGATGATAGACATTGGTCCATTCTGTTTATTTCTCAGGTTTTAATTGAGAAGTGTTTAATGAGTGAGGCACCTAATACAATCTGTATTCATTTACCTAACATCTTTAGGTTGACTATCTTGTTCCCTGGGGCTCCTTGACATCACCAGTCATTAGTCAGTCTCCAAAGTAGTCAAAGGTTGAGGAAATGTAAAGAGTATTACACAGGATCCCAGGAAACTGATAGGTAGACACCTGTTGCGATCCATTGTCATGGGAACTTTGGCCACAATAGAAGATTTTCATTCCTTCGTAATCTGGTCAATCCTGTTCACATGGTTGTATGCCAGAGCCTTCCCGGTGAATACATTTGCTTCAGACCCTTTTCTGGGGTGATGTAATCCTACCTAGAAATCATCTCATTATTTGCCTGAACAGGTCTAAAACAGATGAAAGCAGTCAAAGTCTACAAGTTTGCCTAGAAAAGACAGGTTCTTATTTCATATGCCCAATACATTGTGTCACATGTCTACACAGATTGGACCCCGATGTCAAACCCCTACAATTTAGTTTTCAACTGAATTCAGGATGTAGAATCATACCTAAAGATATCAGTGCTAATCTCCACAATGCATTGAAGCAGCAAGGAATTTATCCTGTGGGTTACTCAAAGCACTCATTCAGAATAGGTAGAGTATCAGACCTAACACTAGAAGAGAAATCCATTCAAGTATTGAAGAGAATAGGCAGATGGGTGTCTGGTGCCTTCCTTTCTTATGTCACATAATGATTTCATGTTTTGCTTCACAGGAAGGAAGTCTGTCCTGATCATAGGGCAGTATTTTACACAGAGACCATATATGAGGGCATTGATATATAAGAACAGGCTATCCCATCACTTGTACCCAAATTATTGGGTAGTCCATTTGCTTGGTTACCCTGGCTTAGCTTGACTACAAGTGTCAGATGTGTGTCATTTCCTGCTTGTTAAGTGGTCTAACCCTGATGCTGTACTTTTTCAGCCAGGGTCCTAGTGGATGTTACCACCTTATACTGCTTTTACCCTGACATGACGTTTTTTGGTCTACTTTAATACCATGACATTTTGGGAAGGGCACTATGAGCTCAGCAACCATTGAGATAGCAAAGCCTTTCGTAAACCATTGGGTAGAGCATTCAGGAGAAGCTTTTAGGATCTGTTTGCTTGAACATCCAGATCTGGTTAATCCAGATAAGGAATTTTATGAGTTAGATGGAGTTGATTTAAATTTTCTGAGTTTAGATTTATTTAATGTTCAGCCTTCACTTGTTATCAAGGAGGTAATTGTTAAGAATACTATTTAACATCTCAGCTTGTTTTTTTTCTTTTTGTCGTGGCAATTTAAGCTGGTTAGGTTTTCAAAGGACCAGCCTCCTTTATACTTTCATATGTTACATGATTAGTGTCTGTTTACTAAGAGAGACTGAAAACAGGGGGAATATGCTTGTTTATAGTTTCCTTTATGGCCTTAGCCACCTTTTATTCTCCCTTGGGTGGATCATTGGCCTTTCTTGAAGTGGATAGAGCTATAAGTCCTCCAGGGGTTATTACAATCAGCTGACATGTTCCATGAAGACAATGAATGTGAAGCCCAGAGTTGGTTTGTTAATGTGAGTTATCCGAATGGGCTTGGTAGTTGCCACGCAGGCACCTGTTGGAGGAATTGGCAAGGGCTAGGTAAAAACAAACGGCTTTAAAATCAGTGTTCAGTGTAATGGCTGGTTAATGAAATTAACTGTTATCACTTGAATCTGTTATAATTTTGGTGTTTTTTTTTTATCCTAACCAACTATTTAATATACTGGTCAAAAAGACAATAAGGTGTGTTTATTGACTTGTGTCAAGATGGGGCAAGATGACCAGTGTAGTGCATTTTGATAAACTCCATAAGATGTGCTACATTTCATTTTGTTTGCCATTTACTTATTTGTTTATTAATTCAAAACTACTTGCTAAAATCTTTTGCTGTAAATATGTCAAAAAGTGGCACTGAAAGGGTAATACATAATCAAAAATCATGTTACATTGCATGTGAACTATGCATACTGTTACTGTTTTATAATAAAAACAGCATTTATAGAAATAAATCTTTCTCCATTGCATATGCATAAATGATCAAGACCACCAAAGCACCAAATAGTTATGCTATAATTTCATTTCATTCTATTAAAGCAGGATATTTCTAGGACCATAGGAAACTACTAGGCTAGCTGCACTTGCAGACTATTTTAAGCCTAGCCAGTTTCCTTTTTGTGGTTGAAACAACATATTCCATATAGACTGGACTTACCCTTCCCATGGTCAGTAATTATATATAACCCATAATGCGAATAATTGGGATCATACCGTAGATAATTGGAAGGGACCCATGCATGGGATAAAGCATTTAGGAGATGCATCTGTCCAATAGTAGTAGGGGAGGGGGGCTCTGAGATAAATTCTCTCTTTTACCATCCATAGATCTAAGTTGCACTTGAAAATGAACAGGAATGAACTTTGTATTATGTGGATGGGAAGTCTGTTCCACAGCAGCGGTATCGTTTGCAGAATATATGAGTTCCTCCAAACCATTCTGTTGATGTTGCAGAAGAGGTTTAGATCCCTAGGCTGAGTATTTCTGATGCTTTTTGACTAGCTTGCGTGCACTAAAGCCATCATTAATGGGATGGAGAATGCCTTGTTTTGGGATACTGAGCGTAGTGACAAGATTTTGAGGATATGCTGTTTAGGCCTTGAATCTGTTTAGTAAGGTATCAGTGTGGGCATTCCAGTTGTTGCATGTATTTGGACAGACACATGCCAAGGGGAGAGGGTGACATTATATTCGATGATTGACCTAATGAGAAAAGGGAGACAATAACGTCTGATAATATAGACACATCCCCTTTGTTCATAAGCTGCGCAATATAGAAGGACTTTCTTTCAACAATAGACTCATGTTGGTCAAAAGTTAGGTCACTGTCCACATAAGTTTCCAAATCCTGAACAACTGGATCAACTCTTAGGGGTGTATTACCAATGTGGTAGTTTGAGGGGGTAGATGACTTCTCAAAGGATACAATAAGGCATTTTTGGCATTTAGTTTCAGTCCATGATTTTGACAAAAGTTATTTATTTGACACAAACCTTCCTGTAGTATGTCTAAGTCATTTAGGGATTCAATGACTGCTTCCAGCTTGCAGTCATCTGCAAACTTAGCCAGCCGGAGACCTTTGGCATTGGCTTTTACTTCAAAAAAGTAGATGCCAAACAGAAAAGGTGCCAGCACAGAATCCTGGGGGACTCCACTGATGGCTGGTTTATTTGTGAAGGTAACTTCCCCTATTTTTATTATCTGCATCCTATCTCTGAGCCAGATGGTAATATAGTGGGTGACATAGGGGTTTATTCCCAATTTATTTAGCTTTTCTTCCATGGCTGAGTGGGGAATTGTGTCAAAAGCTTTGGCTAGGTCAAGGTATGTGGTGTGCAACATTTTGCATTCACCCATTGCTTTGGTGACCTTTCCAAAAAATCCACCAGGTGGAGTAAGCGTGACCTGCCTTGACTAATCCAAACTGAGACAGGTTCAAAGTTTCGAGGTTGCCTATGTACTGAGTGATTATTTCCATGATAAATCTGTCCATGGCTTTGCATATGAGGCTGGTCAGACTTATGGGTCTGTAATTGTCTGGGACTGCAGAAGGTCCTACTTTATGCAGGGGAATGACTGTAGCTGTTCTCCATTCACTTGGTATACATTTTTTTTATTTTATTTTTATTTATCATTTGTTGACCGGGAAAGTCCGACTAGGTTCCACAAAGCCTATTTTCAGCAGAGGCCCGGGGAGAAAATGTTCCAGATAAAATCAGTATGGAGGCTATGACTGAACAGTGATGTTAGGGATGTGGTTAAATTGTGTGGGTCTATATTAGAACATCGAATATTTAACAGTTCGAATCACTAAAGTCCCCCTGCACCACTCACACCTCCCGCTACTTAAATATACCAACTCCGAGACCGCACTGCCTTGAAGTAAATTGAAATATCCCCTTACGGAGATTTCCGTTTACTTGTTCGATGTTCTGCAGTTTCGCTATTCTCATGTTGACAATGTCAGATTCTACATTGTCGGCTTTCGAGAGTGTAATATAGACCCAAATTGTGCTTCATGCTTTTTAAAATGCATCCAGACATTAATATATCTGGCCATGAAAAAACATATTCCATATTTTTTACTCTTAATTATCTTCCTGTCATGGTCATACATATTTAACATTTTCTTATTAATTTATTCTTTATAGAATGACTAGTGACACATTCAAAAAGAATACAAAGGATGAATTGAGGTATCAGTCTCCCACAGAAACACAAGTCCATTAGCACAAATTGTTATTTTCAAAATTCTTTTTTCTTCCATGTTATTGTTAAAAAATGAAGTTATGCTGCATATATATTTGATCTTTAAGTGGTGAATTCAACAATTCAAATATATATGTTATTGTCCCATAAATGTATCAGAAAAAGGTTTAATATTTCAAACATAACCTACGTGAATTTACATTTTCATAAATTTGAATAAGGCATTTCATTTTATCCTTAGTAGAAATCTTTAAATGACAAAATGTTTCAATTAGTACTTTTTATTTCACTGAAGCAAATTATATTACCTATGCCAAATATACTTTCTGAAACTAATACCAATACTCCTTACTGATGGGTCTTTTGTTTTGAAAAGTAGAATATCTGCTGATTAAGCCATAGGGAGTTTTTGCATATTTATTTGTCACTACATACTTGTATAAAAATGAAGTGCAAATGCTATATAAACTCAGTGCTAAAATAAAATGTGAAGATGATATTCCCACAACAGTGAATATTCTCTCAGAAGTGAAGAAATACAGTGAGTACAAAATTAATAACTGGGTAACAAAACCAACTAAATAATCTACAGATAATGCAATATAATATCAATGTGTAAGTTTAAGGATGCAAAACTAATTACAAGCATTCCTTATGTGAGTTTTCTTAACAGTTGCATGGTCAGACATTGCCAAACAGCATGTGCTTGGCTAACATAAGTCAAAGCACCTTTACAGCAACATATGCATAGCCTGTTGAAAGGTTGGCAATTAAGGTGGAATACAACAATATTAAGAATAAGAGTGAACAAAGCAGGAGAAGACTGCACTCAGCTTAGGGTGAAAGAAAGGGCTGAATCTGAAGATGAGTTGATTTTTAGAATTCCTGATATGGTTAAGGAGGACATCCCAGGTGTTTGTAACCAAATTGGAAAAGATAAGCTTGGGAATTCAAAAAACTCCATGTAGGCTTTGTGTGAAGTCTACACGGAGATTATGTGTTTGCACGATGAACAGCATTGTTAATCACGTATGCATTCCACACATCACACTTACATGGATACAAGCAATGTTTCATGGCTAGCAACAGTACTGCCAGCCAGAAAGTCATGCAGACCAGCATGAAAACAGATAGAATACCCAGATAAGGTTGCCTATGGGCAAAGCTGCTCTGTAAAACTACGTGGACAGTCACAATGGCTACTGGGGTGAAAATACTGCAATAATTGCAGTATTAACACATTATAGGTAAGTGTACTCATTGCAATGCACACTTCAACAAGTTTCTTCAGACTTAAATAATAGATGGTGGGGTGAACAGCAGGAGCACATGCAAGGACACTTAAATACAGTAGGCAGGGAAAGTGTGCTGATTAAAATGGGCACAGACATGACTGATACGAATGAAAAGAGGAACAGGACATGCAAAATATGGCAATGATCCCCAGATAGGATATGTCACTGCAGGTACAATTCAGAGACAAGTTAGTAGCATAACATTAAGCACATATGTAGATAGCACAGTATGTACTTCTGTTTACACCTGCTGTGTAAGTGTATTATCATACGATAGTATATATGTGATTGTCACACGAGGCTTTTTGTCAATGGACATGAACGCTTGTGATATAAACTTCACTGACATGCTCACTGAAGAGGACATTTAGCAAGGATGGTATACACAACTGGGTGTATGTGCATGTTGTGAAGATCTGCAAAATGACTTGCTTGAACATGACTGAAATGTCAGCATACCTCACAACCAAGCATGGAGACATAGCAACAGACTCGTGGACAACTAATGACAGAAGCAGGCACAATCAGAAACTATCTTAAAAATATTAACAACATTAATCTGTGCCATTCATAGAATATGCTAGTGTAAAGTAATGCACAAGTTCAGCAGGAATAGACGTTTACAATTGTAATGATTGCCAGAATTCTATAAAGGGAATTCTCCACCACTTTTCCAAAAAATAAATGTCTTTGGAGGGGTTAAGTGAGGCAGTGTTAAACCCAGAGTTGATTTCAGGGGCAATCCTAGCCTTTCAGAGGTTTTCACGATACATAAGCCACAAGCCACATGTGCAACAATCAAACTCATGCCATCAGTGTTATCAATGATCTCTGTATTTAATAGGTTCAACACAGTAAGACGCATCACATATGCATCTTGTACAACACCTTGAAGGGACGTCTGCACTTTCAATTTCTAATAAGTATGCATAACAAAGAATAGATCTGTATGGGTGATAAGATGTTTATGAAGCTGGAAATTGATGGTGTAATGATGAATGTTGTTAGTGCGTATGCTCCACAAGTTGGGTGTGCGATGGATGAGAAAGAACAATTTTGCAAGCGAGTTGGATGAAGTGGTGATGACTGTCCCCAAGGGTGAGAGACTGCTGATTGGATCAGATTTCAATGGGCATGTTGGTGAAGGGAACAGAGGGGATGAGGAAGTGATTCGTAGGTATGGTGTTAAGCAAAGGAATACAGAAGGTCAGATGGTAGTGGATTTTGCGAAAAGGATGGACATGGCTGTGGTGAGTACATATTTTAACAAGAGGGAGGAGCATAGGGTGACATACAAGAGTGGAGGAAGATGCACAAAGGTGGATTATATCTTATGTAGAAGGGCCAGTATGAAGGAGATCAGAGACTGTATAGTGGTAGCAGGGGAAAGTGTAGTTAGGCATCATAGGATGGAGGTTTGTAGGATGACATTGGTGATCAAGAAGAGGAGGAGGAGTATGAGGGCAGCACCAAGGATCAAATGATGGAAATTGAAAAAGGGTAATTGTGAGGTGGAGTTCAGGGAAGAGTTAAGACAGGCACTGGGTGGCATTGAAGAGTTACTGAATAGCTGGGTAACTACAGCAGAGCTAGTAAGGGAGATGGCTAGAAAAGTGCTTGGTGTGACATCTGGAAAGAGGAAGGAGGACAAGGAGACCTGGTGGTGGAATGAAGAAGTACAGGAGAGCATACAGAGAAAGAGGTTGGTGAAGAAAAAGTGTGATTGTCAGAGAGATGAAGAAAGTAGACAAGAGTATAAGGAGATGAGGTGCATGGCAAAGAGAGAGGTGGCGAAGGCTAAGGATAAGGCGTATGAAGAGTTATATGAAAGGTTGGACGTTAAGGAGGGAGAAAAGGACCTGTACCGATTGGCTAGACAGAGGGACCGAGCTAGTAAAGATGTGCAGCAGGTAAAGTATGATAAAGGATAATGAGGGAAACATTCTCACATGTGAGGAGAGTGTGTTGAACAGATGGAAAAAATACTTTGAGGGGCTGATGACTAAAGAGAATGATAGGGAGAGAAGGTTGGATGATGTGCAGATAGTGAATCATGAAGTGCAATGGTTTAGCAAGGAGGAAGTAAGGATAGCTATGAAGAGGATGAAGAATGTAAAGAGTGTTGGTCCAGATGACATACCTGTGGAAGCATGGAGGTGTTTAGGTGAAATGGCAGTGGAGTTTTTAACTAGATTGTTTAATGAAATTTTGGAAAGTGAGAGGATGCCTGAGGAATGGAGAAAAAGTGTTTTGGTACAGATTTTTAAGAATAAGGGTGATGTGAGAGCTGTAGTAACTACGGAGGGATTAAATTGATCAGTCACAGCATGACGTTATGGGAAAGAGTAGTGGAAGGTAGGTTAAGAAGGGAGGTGATGATTAGTGATCAGCAGTATGGTTTCATGCCAGGAAATAGCACTACAGATTCGATGTTTGCTCTGAGAGTGTTGATGGACAAGTACAGAGAAGGTCAGAAGGAGTTGCATTGTGCCTTTGTGGACTTAGAGAAAGCATATGGCAGGGTGCCTTGAGAGGAGTTGTGGTATTGTATGAGGAAGTTGGGAGTGTCAGAGAAGTATGTATGAGTGATACAGGATATGTAGAGGGTAGTGAGAGAGCGTTGAGGTCTGTGGTGGGAGTGACGGATGTGTTTAAGGTGAAGGTGGGATTACATCAAGGATCAGCTCTGAGCCCTATCTTATTTGCAGTGGTGATGGACAGGTTGACAGATGAGATCAGACAGGAGTCCCCGTGGACTATGATGTTTGCAGATGACATTGTCATCTGTAGTGAGAGTAGGGAACAGGTGGAGGAGAACCTGAAGAGGTGGAAATATACTCTAGAGAGAAGAAGAATGAAGGTCAGCAGGACTAAGATAGAATATATGCGTGTGAATGAGAGGGAGGATTGAGGAATGGTGAGGATGCAGGGAGTAGAGGTGGTGAAGATGGATGAGTTTAAATACATGGAATCAACAGTTCAGAGTAATGGTGAATGTGGAAGAGAGGAGAAGAAGAGAGTACAGGCAGGATGGAGTGGGTGGAGAAGAGTGCCAGGAGTGATTTGTGACAGATGAGTACCAGTAAGAGTAAAAGGGAAGGTCTACAAGATGGTAGTGAGACCAGCTATGTTACATGGGTTGGAGACAGTGGCATTGACAAAAAGGCAGGAGTCAGGACTTGATGTGGCAGAGATGAAGATGTTGAGATTTGCACTGGGTGTGGCATGGATGGACTGGATTAGGAATAAGTATATTAGAGGGCCAGCCAGGTTGGAAGGTTTGGAGACAAAGCCAGAGAGGCAAGATTACGTTGGTTTGGACATGTGCTGAGGAGGGATGCAGAGTATATTGGGAAAAAGATGCTAAGGATGAAGCTGCCAGATAACAGGAAAAGAGGAAGGCCTAAGACAAGGTTTATGGATGTGGTGGGAGAGGACATGCAGGTGGTTGGTGTGACATAGCAATATGCAGAGGACAGGAAGAAATGGAAACAGATGATCCGCTGTGGCGACCCCTAACTGGAGCAGCCAAAAGAAGAAAAAGAAGATGGGTGACAAGATGTGTGTAAGCTCACTGTGCCACACATAATACACTTGACTGAGCCATCACTGGATGACATAGGTATCAACCATAAGGATAACAACACTTAAAAACAACACACTGTTATGAGTGGATTCCCTACATATAGCTGCATATTGTATGCATCTGGCAGATGTAAGAGTAATGGATACTGTCTGAAGCATCTGCAATTGATGCATGAATTAATAAGTGGTGTGTTATAATGAATAGTACAGCAGTATGTGAGACAGATGGCAATGTATCAACCCTGCCCATTTGTACAGAAACTACAGCAGTGCAAATCAAGCATAAATGAACAAGGAAGCTGTCACTTGGATATTGTTCACATACCAAAGGATGCAAGGAACACACTCTATAAGCACATGTCAAACCTCAAAACATGTGTCACATGATCACTGCCCCCTTGACATTGCCATTGAAAATGTTATACTGGCATGAAATCCTGACATGCATGCATATGTGTTCATGCAAACCAACAAGTTGTAATACTGATGTGATGTATTGTTATGTCCATGAAGTTGTACAGTCGCATTATAGCTGTACCTAGGATAAAATTGGAGTTTATAGGTTCATAGGAGAGTACTAGGCTAATGTTCCAAGATGACATAAAAGCCTAGCTATATTTGACATGAGTTTCACAATTAAACAGTTATGTGAACAAAGTTCATGGAGTTATGAGCCTATGCTGTGTTATTTAAAACCAACTGCCTCATGGGTGCAGCACCAGGAGTGCAATAGCAATTAACCATCTGTTACTGTAGGTTGCATTTGAATAGAGCCAGGAAAGGCCTTTGCTTTACATGAATGGGAAGCCTGTTCCAGAGAAGAGGTAGTGTATGAGAGACATTTCTATCTCTCCAACCTGATTTATTATGTTGGATGCTAGGTTAGCATCCTTGGAATGAGTGACCCTTGTGCAGTTTCTTTACCAATGTGTAATATTTCCAACAGGGCCATATTGTAGACTGCCACGTAGGGCAATTTGGCCTTTAGTAGTCTGTAGGGGACATAATATAGTGATATGGGTCTCAATCTTTCCATGTAGGACTTGTCTTTTACACCCTGTATTTTCCTTCTGTAAAATCTCTGGCATTGCTCAAGGTGTTGCAGATGTGTGTTGAGTTACATGCAAAAGTGCGCATTGTCCTCAGTTATTGTTTTGATGAGGCTGAGCACAATTGAATCATAATGTCCTTTGATCTGGATGACATGCCCATACTAATGAGTTGTGCCACATAGAAGATATTTGTTACCATTGTTGACACATTTTGGTTGAACTTTCAATTACTATCTACCTCAGTACCCAGATCACGTACCACTGGATCTGCTCATGGCGGTGTGCTGTTTATGCTGTAATTAGCTTAGGCATTTGCTTTACAAAAGGGAACAATTAAATTTTTTGGACATTTAGTCTATCTCCATGGCTCTAGCATCAATCATTTCAGTGCATTAATACTTTCTGCAGTATATCAATAATGTTACTGAATTCAAGGATTGTTCACAAATTGCAGTCATCTGCAAAGCTGGTTGGACAAAGGCTGTTTAAGTTTGCCTTGACTTCTGTGAATTAAATAATAAAAAAGAAAGGGCCTAGTAAAAAACCCTGTGGTATTTCACTGGTTACTGGCCTCTTGCTAGAGGTGAATTCAAACACTTTGACAGTATGTGCCCTGTTGCTGACCCATTGGGCTACCCACTTGGTGATGTAGTGGTTTCAGGCCAGTTGAGACAGTATTTCTGTAATACCTGAGCATTCGTGTGCCTTGGCCAGGTCAAGTTAGGTGGGATGCATATTCTTTCCCTAATCCCTGGCCTTTGTGACCTTCCCAATTAAGTTAAGCAGATTTAGCAGACATCATCTAGCCTTAACAAATCAAGTATGGGTTGGTTACACAGTTGGGAGATTTCCTATGTTCTTGTTGATAAGGTCCATTATGATTCTTTCTATTGGCTTACAAATGAGGCTAGTCAAGCTTATTTGTCTATAATTCCCTGTATCGAGTGATGGTCACCCCTTGTTCAAATGACTATTGCTGTCCACTATTCTGCCAGACAATAGCCTATCTGGAGGCTGTATTTAAGTGGGGATCTAACTGTGTCTATTAGGTCATGTTCTAATGTATTGATAATGCAACCATTGATTGTCAGGGCTCATTGATGTTGTGTTTTTAGCCTTAGACAGCACACAGGTGATCTGCTTTCTTGAGAAAATATGCTGAGTAATGTCTGCATGTATACTTTGGGTGATAACTAGTGGAGACAGCAGTGTAAGCTTTGATCCAGATCTGTCACCTAGCAGGTTGTCTATTGCCTCCTTATGAGTATTGTTGGTGCTATCCACAACCATCTGTGCACATAGATGTGTATTCCACTTAAGATTTTATACTTACTTAAAAAAAAGATTTGTGACGACACCTCTAAATACAGCTTTGGGTATGCATCACATGACACACAGTAGAACTGTTAACACAGTCATACAACTCTACCTATTTCACATAATTGCATCACTTGCACATCACATGCTAAAATGTTTACAACTGAAGAGGTGTGTGAGGGTTCTGATAGCATACATGGCCAAATTACAAATGAGGTGGATGTGGTTCATGCAGAACAGTTAATGTCATGAATACTAATAGTCACCAAATGCTGCTGGGCAACACCTGAATAATCCCTGTGAATAGCAACATAAGTGTGCATCGAATGAATTCTGCAAGGTTGCAAGTGAATCTGAATTGGTTATATGTTTGTGTATATACAAGCATTACAATACATAGTGTAATATTGTTGTATGCCACATAGCATTTCATGATGGTAGGTGTACACGTGCCATACTGCAAGTGTCACTGCTATGGTTAAATGAGAAATGTGAAGAATGTTAATATACTCCACTACAAGAACATCTGTCATACTAAGGCAAAAATATACATAACATCATCTTATTTCAAAAGTCCTCAGGAGGCATATTACTACAGCTGGTATGGAAGTAACATATAACTAAATGGCATCAATGGCTATCAATATGTTACATCAAATATCAGATTAGTAAAAACAAAATGAAAACTCCAGCAAAGCTAGAACTTCCACTGCGTGACCTCCCAAACCTCTTGTATCAGAGGCACATGGGATATATGCAAATGATCCTTATGAACATCAGGTGTTTCAGCTAATTGGCGATTCTGAATGCCCATGACTTGTTTCATCGTTTTAATGGAAAATTTCAGGCCAAAAAAGCAAAACCCCACTAGCTGTGGATATGCATATTTTGGCCTTGTTATGACCTCATCAACATGGCACAAGCAGAGTGTTTGACTAAGCATGTACAGACAATTGGATGCGTTTGTACTGTCACCACAATACAGATGGGTGACAACAACACAGTCATGTTGTTTAGTCAATTGGACCAAATCAAGTGTGTCAAAAAGACAGATATATGGAAAGCTAAGTATGGGACAAAATTTTTGGGTGGGACAAGTGCTCATTTTTTGGGGGGGAATTTAAAAAGAGAGGAATGATGGGGAAGGGACATAGGAATGTGAGATTCAGGTAGGTAGGGTAAGTAAGGACTCAGGTATCGACAAACAGGACAAACAACACATACAGAGGGATGGTGAAGGACACAAAATGTTGGGGAAACCATGTCTGAGGATAGGTAGGGAACATCAGAGGCAAATGTCTGTCAAGCATGAGAACATGAGAACAGTGAGAATCTAGTCCTCACCTTCAGAACTGTCATCACTGCCCCCTTCCTCAGCTCCCTGTTTGAATGCTTGGCATGTGTTTTTGTTTTCTACATTTGAAGGAGCAACCTCTCCAGACAGCTGAGGTGTGCACCAATGTTACTTTCAAATACCTCATGCACCATCCATGGCAGTTCCTGGCAGGCGACATAATCTTCACTTTCACCAATACTCCCAGAGGGTAATAATGCATCAGCTGCTAGGGCAATGCTTCCTGATGTTGATGGCCCAGGCAGTGCAGGGGCTGTTGAGGCAGTACTGTCAGGCTGCATCCCAGATGTGCTGAGTGTTGATGTAGCAGCCAGTGGAGGATTGGCAGGCTGAGCCACAGCAGTGTATCCTCCTCCCTGTGCTGAAAATCATTTTGTTTGCTGGCAGAAAAATATGACATCAGAAATATGTGTTCACATATATAAAAATAAAAAGAGCAATAAGGGGTGGGTTGAGACAAAAAAAAGATAGATGATTAGAGCCATTACATGTGTCATCAATTCATTATTACAATTAAATTATACTTTTATGATTATATTAGCTATAGAGCTTTCAAAATCCAAATTAGAATTGTGAATTATAACACGTAACCCTGGCATTATGCATATATTGTATATATGCATTTAAAGATAATACAGATTAAGTTAACGTGCCATTAAGCCAATTTTGATGAAATTACTATTAATTACTGATATTTATGGAATTTTAATGTATTTGTTACTTGTGGGAATTTAATCCAGCAAATCTGAATACACAATTATACTTGAGCTACAGAAGAAAGCATGCATGCTTGTTTTTACAGCTAATACATGCATGCTTAGGTGCTAGTAATGCATGGTAGAGCAATAATTTTAATACGATCATGCTCATTTGTGCTGCATACATATGCCTTGCCTCTCTGAGTCTTTCTAATTGTTCAGCATGTGATTCCCTTTTCAGTGAAATTTCCTGAGCAGCTGGAAAATAAAGAAGAAGAGAAAAAGAGACATAAAAACATTATGTATACTCTAGCTACAGCTTTTCAGATAAGTTGCTTTATCTGTATACTTATACAACTTTGGGACACTAGCAGTCCTAAACTCATCTAGTCACTGGGTTGGTTTGTGCTTACCTGCATCATTGCAGGTAGTTATAATGATACCTGCATTGCTCCCCAGTGCGTGATATGCCAGTTGTACTGGAGACAGCCTTGGCTTGACTGTTCCAAGCCTCAGATTTAGTCAGAGACCTGGTATAGTTGCCTTGCAGCAGCCTATGGCTGTAGTGCTTTACAAGGAGTGCGATGAATATTTCTGACTCCTCCACATCCCATCTTTGAGCCCTGAATTGGGTGCCATGCTTCCCAGCTCCTGCCATGTCTGCACAGGTCCTCCAATCACAGTAAAAATGTTTTCCCACCAATTCATGATATCTCATTTTACAGGCAGTGCACAAACCCCCCACAACCATGCCAACCACATTTGCATGATGGTGCCTGGAGATCAACTTTGTCAAACAGAGAGGAAGGCACTTTATGAAATAAGGATAATGTGTCAGTTGGCATTAGTTTGTAGCATGTGTGCTGCTATACATGACTTGGCTTTTAAGACCTAAATTTGGGGGGATGAAATGTGACTTGACACATATTTTTTGAAGCCTTATGCACTGATAAAAGTTAATTTGTACAATGTGGGATTCAAACCTATGTAAAACAGAGAATACGTATAGGTGTTTTTTTTCCACATTGCGACAGAAGAAGTGTTTGTTAAGCATGGTCATTACTAATATACACCTTAAAGAGTGTGTGGTGCTCTATTTCAATTAACCAGGTGTGTGTGTGTGTGTGTGTGTGTGTGTGTGTGTGTGTGTGTGTGTGTGTGAGTGTGTGTGTGTGTGTGTGTGTGTGTGTGTGTGTGTGTGTGTGTGTGTGTGTGTGTGTGTGTGTGTGTGTGTGAGTTGAGACATGACAAGGTCCTGGTTTATGCATTCTCAGGTGTGATGCAGGAGCAATGTGTGATAATATACTGGAGATGCATATACTTGTATTACTTTCAGAGTGCATTCTATTTTGCAGCTATAATTGTGTTATGGGAGGTGTGTAGATGACTGTCAGTAAACTAGAAAGTCCATCCCAGGTCAGAAAATACATTTTTAATTACAAATTACAATTACAAAGCAATATTTACCATGCTATACCAATTACACATTTTATACATATGATAGTTATTGTTATGTATAATTATCTTAAATTTATTATTTTTTTATAAATTTAAGTGGGACACCATTAATAAAAAAGTGTAGTGTGCTGGATTAAAACCCTGGTTCAGATGTATTCTTGCCATGATCTTATACCTGGTGCTTCAGGGAAAACTAAACAGCAGCAGTACTTTTTTTCAATCAGTGCTGTCCAGAGTGCTGATGGCCAGGCAATGCCGCTTAGTCTGTTTGTGTGGTGAAATGCTAAGCAAGTAATAATGTTTCTTTTTTGCAAGTAATAATGTTCTTTCTGTAGCAGTGAACACTGTGCACAGGTGAGCAATGAGCAAATGAGACTGGCAAAAGTGAATATAGATTACTTTTGTTCATATTCATTAAGATAGTTCCTCAGTAAAAAATACTGTGGAACTCGAACCACTGTCTACCTATCTTATGTGTTGTGCACCTCAACATCTTTACAAACTGTGCTGCACACACACGTGGTTCACAGGTATAATTTACGGTGTCATTATCATCCAAGGTGCTGACTGCTGCACAATGCCGCTAAGTGTGATTGCGCTTCCTAAAGCAACTGGCATTAATTTTTAAAAATATATACATTTGACCATGTTTGTGCTAAGCTGTATGCTGTACAAATGTTAATAAGAGAAAGAAAACAGTTAAACATATGTTAAACAATTATACTTTTATGGATTTGAACTTTCATATAACACAATTACAAAACACAGACACAACTTTGCAACAGCAATCAAATCAAGTGCATAGAAGCAATTCATATTTCCACTACAGTATTAACATGACATGCACTTGTATATTCTCAGTTAGTTGTACATGTTGCTTTCATATTTAGTGCAAAGAGTGATCACACAACCATTTATGAATATGTTTGCAGAAGCAACCCTCGCAACTTCTTAGTGTAAGAAATATGGACAAAGTTTGACAAAGCGTGTGTGTGTGTGTGGGGGGGGGGCAAAGGCCCAAAAATAGGAACATATTTTAAATATTGCTCTTATAAACTTAGAAAGTTCCAAGAGTAACAGGGTTTATTTTAATATATTTTCTGAAGGATTTGAAGTCTGAAACTGAAATGCATGTCATTATTTAGTGACTTTAGACCTCAGATCATCACAGTGATTTGCCAGAAAACTATACATTTAATGAGGGATAGGCCATAAATATGAGCCAAAAACCATTGCTCTTATAAACTTAGAAAGTTTCTAGAGTAACATGGTTTATTTTAATATATTTTCTGAGGGATTTGAAGTCGAAAATGAAATGTATGTCATTATTTACTGACTTTAGTCCTCAGATCATCACAGTGATTTGCCAGAAAACCACAAATTTAATGAAGGACAGGCCAAAAATACAAGCCAAAAATCAGGACATTCTGTGAACTGGACAGTTGAGAGGTATGTACACAAATGCAGCATTGTGTTCATTCTTCCTTTATCTCTGTTATAATCTCAGACATGCAGTCTATAGTGCATTTTGCATTATTTTCCTTTACATTCATGATAAAATCACATAGGATTGAAAAATAGTTTTCAGCAAAGGCAGGAGAGTTTTGCTATTTGTGAGCAAAAATGATAAATGTGTGCTGTTTTGTGTTATTTAAAATCTTTCTGAAGTTAGTCCCACACTTTGGAAGTGTATCTTCACTGACACACACACACACTGCAGTGAAGGTTGGCTGAATTGCTGTTATGTTTTCCTTCTCTTTCACACTAATTATCCACAGATGCAAGTCATTATCATCTAACAATGATGCAGAGCCTACACTATGTTTACATCAGCTACATGAAGTTAAAAGTTTGGTATTCAGCTATTTTAATAAGCTCACACATGATTTGCATTTCACAGTGCTCAGTAGGCTGGATCTATACTATAAAATCTAAACCATGTAGCCATTGAACTTGAAGGTGAATATGCTTGTGTATTTGGACAAAACAGAAGTTTGCTTTTCTTTGAAAGAGATTTATTGGTAGAGAAGGCTTACAATTTGGCTAAGGTATGCTTGTATTCAATGTATTCTAAATTTTGAAAAATGTTGCAAATGTATTTAAATACCCAACAGAAAATGGAACTTTTTATTTGTATGCACTTCTTATACTTCACTGTTAGCATAGGAATTTTTGGCAGGCATTTACATGTTTGAGATAGGTTATACTTTTACCACAACTATTATTTTTAAAATTTGATTTTACAATATTCTGTGTTATTGGAGAAATGTAATATATGTGTCACTGACACTGCTTTTATGCTTCTGTGATGGCCCAGAGCAACCTCCACAGGAGTGGTGGGCAAAGTGATAAGTGACTGTTATTCATAAATTGACTTTTCTCTTGTAAATGAATACACATCCTGATAATTGTGTGGGAAGCATATATACAATTAATTCTGTGGTATTCCTTGGTTTGTACAAACCTTCATTTGTTTGTTGTTTTGGGGGGGGTTGCCACCTACCATTCTGTGTTCTAAGAACAAAAGTGTGTTTCAATTGCTTTTCTGTTGAAAATGTGTAGGCATCCTGACATTTCAGTAGAAAACATAATACATTACATGTGTGGTATTCCTTGGTTTGTACAAACCTTGGTTTCTGTGTGAGGGGAAGGTGGGACAACCACATAGCCTTCAGTTGTACTAAATGAAATATGCATTTCCAGTGCTTAATGTAGACAAACGTATACATAAGCAATACATTAATTATGTTATATTTATGTGTTTTATCCTTCTGTATTTTATGTCATAGGATTATGGCACCCAAGCCTACAAATTGATAGAACACCCCTTTTATTGAATCAGAAAATGAGGTGATAATCCAAGTTTTGAGGCACTTTTGGTTGAGACAGGATGTGGGGATATGGCTGCCAGAAAGGAGGTTTGAAATGAGCGTGTCAATGATGTCAATGCAGGAGGAGGAGATCACAGTAGGAATTATAATCAGGCGCAGCATCTATCCACTGATATGATTTTATCAGCCCAGAGGACAGTAGCTGCATTTACCTAAGAACAACTCACTACAGGGGGTGGTCCTGTTACTGAGCCCCAGTGACACCAAATGAGGTATTTCTGTCCACTGTCAGAGATCCAGACAGCTCAGTGAAAACTACTCCTCACTGCGTGATTGATGTTGGTGCTGATGTAGCTGGGAGTACCAGTGTGTCCCGGGGTAAATTCCAGATAAGCTTACATATGGCAAGTTTTATATTTGCTTGTACAATAAAATATATAATTTGACGACTACTTACTGTTAATTTTTTTCTGTACCTATCGATAAGGAAATAGAATCATACAAAAGACGTGTTCAGTACACATAGTCGTGGGTGGATGTCTCAGCCAAGTTTCAGTTTTAGCTATTTCTTACAGGACATACAGGTCATTATGTATTCACTGTCACCCTGTGTTATTCCCATTGTGATGGTTAATTGCCATCCTTTCCTTATTTCATTTATTCCAAGATCATCTTCTCTGCAAAGTGTGGAAACATCTGCACATTTTAAGCAAATGTTTTTGCTTATTAATGGCCATTCTTGAGATATATAATTATCTGTATGTGTGAGAAGGGTGTAATGAGTGTCCGTATTGCTGTACCATCTGTGATTGTACGACCAGTGTTACTTTTTTATCATCTATCCAAATACGGAGATGTAAGTGAACAAATAAAACAAGGAACACAGTCAAAGGTTCGCTGATGACATCCAAATAAGGGTCTGAGTTTGAAATAGGGATGAACAATTTATTATGCTACGACAACCAAAATAAAAAAACGTATAGCACATGATTAAAAACACCAAAACACATTAATGCTATGACAAGTGATAGTACGTTTTCGTACCAAATTCATCAGATGTAAATACCCCAAACTAAACAGCATGAGCTTATATGTGTGGCTAGAACTCTAAAACCAATCTCTATCTAAGAGCAATTAATTTAAAACCAATCACATTTCCTAACTGAATTTAAAAAAACATTAAATATTCAATTACAATCGATTATTTAAAAATCACAGATATATATAAATAGATGAATAATATAATTGTTTAAAAAATAAATTGTATAAAATGAAACAACAATGTATGTATATGGTGTATAATATTTGCTTAAATAAAAACAATTTAAAATCAAATAAATGAATAAGTAAATGACTTTTTTCAGACTCAGACCCTTATTTGGATCTCATCAGTGAACCTTTGACTTTGTTCCTTGTTTTATTTGTTCGCTTACATCTCCGTATTTGGACTACTGGTTTATTGTTGAGATGGCCGTGTTTCCAAGGGTGGAGACCAAAGAGGAGTATAGAGCAGGAGAAGGAGACGAATTACGCAAAATGATTGGCCAGTTATCGCAGCTGGTTGAACTCCTGACTCCAGCCTGCCAATCTATTGTCACATTAGTTTTGTGTATACCTAGGAAACAGGAAATGAACAGAAACCAACTGAGGAATGTTTCTAGTATTTCTGCTTCTCACCTTCTATCACAATGGAACAATGCACAGGTTAAGAATGCTACGGTGTATGACCTTAGTGGTTTTCCCAATATTTTATCTTCAAATCAAGAGGGTTCAGATGAACAAGAGAAGGAGGTTGCAGGAATCAGCATTAACACGGACACTAAACCAGGTGACTTGATAAGACCTGAAACTGTTTTAAACTCTAATTTTAGCCAGGAATTATGATTTTAACAACAAAGTTTTTCAAAGTAATATGGAAACAAAATCTTGTACTTATAAAGACAATATGGACAAGTTATTTTTTTCTTTTGGATAAATACAAAGGGATTGATTGTGACAATGGGTATTTGAGTGAATGTTTAAAATGTAACATTGTACCCAAAGGCTTGAATATTTGTAAATACCCCAACAGAGTCAAAGAAGGCTCAGAGTTTCATTCTGAATTAATTAAAATATTTGATGGATGTGGCTAAGAGATTATTAAGGCTATTATAGATGAAATGAAAGAGAGAAAGTGTTTTTACTGAAGGAAATGGAAATGACCAATGAATGTATTATAAAAGATCTTCTATTTACAGTGGAAACTGAGAAAGCAAAATATGATATTTTTGTTAAAGTTGATAAGAAATGTATTAATAATGTAAAAAGGAAAGAAGGAAAATTAGAAAGGGATATCAAAGAGTATAAGGAGGGCATAGCATACCCCAAACCCAGACACTTTCACAGTTTTAGGGAACAAGAAATAAGGGGAGGTGATAACAGGGTTGGTACAGATGAATTCTTTCAAGGGGCAGATTTTGAGACTAGACAGATTCTGTATGATAGGGATATCCCTTTCGAATATCCCCCATTGCGGAGATCGGACAGGATAAGGAACAACGAACAAGTCCATTACAATTACCATACCTACAGGGGGAATCCAGGGAGGAAACTATGGAAATGATTAATCAAAATTATGACACTATTATAAAACACGATAATATTTACACCTTCAAAGATTATAAAATATTTAACTACAGTGGTTTAGATATCAACACTGAATATTTTAACCTATTTTCAAAAGGTTTTAAATGTATACCCTCAAGGAAATTAAATATTTCTAGAGCTATAGTATATCTGAAACTTTTTATTAGGAAAAAGAATTTGGCCCTGTTTTTTTTGTAATTAATTTAAGGACAGACAACCTCACACATCCCTGAGGAAGAAAAGCACTTTTAACCCATCACTCCATCCCCAACTTAAAAATCTAGAGAATATCAAGGAAAGGGAAATTAGGAGAGAAGTAAATAATCACAGGATTTATCTCAATCTTTCCAAAGATGAAAAGAGTTTACTAGATTCCCTTAAAGCTGATAGAACTGTGAGAATTATGCAACCGGATAAGGGGGGTGGTACAGTTTTGATAGATAGCATCCTTTATGAATCCAAAATGAAAGAACAGTTGAGTGACAATAACAACTATTCGAGGGCTTCTATTAACAAGGTGAATATAGCCAATTCAAAAATTAATGTTATGCTCAATGATTTATTACTGGAGGGTTCAATTAATTTTGATACTTTTAAATTTTTAATGAACAAGAACCCCAGGGTTTCATAGTATTTGGGATTCCAAAGGTCCATAAGGACCATTTGGACCCACCACTTCGATTAATTGTGTCATCAGAAGGTGCAATTACAGCGCCTTTAGCAAAATTTGTAGATATCAAACTAAAAGAGTTATCTTTAAAAGGTCCAGCTGTGCTGAAGGATTCTTGGGATCTACTCAAGACAAGTAAAACCTAGCCTTTATAAAGAGGAGATGCTATTTGTCACTTTAGATATTGTGGATTTTTTGGTTCCATCCCTCATAATACAGGCTTACAATGGTTGGAAGATTCTATAAGAGAAAATGGAAATCATAACAGCAATGATTTTACCAACTGCCTGTTATTAATGGAAATAATACTTAAGACCAACTATATGTATTATAAAGGTGAGTTTTACAAGCAGATTAAAGGGGTGGCAATAGGGGCTAAATGTGCGCCGACCTATGCTAACATTATTTTGACTTGGTGGCAGAATAGATTTGTGCTCAATAGTGAGGTCAGTAGTTGTTGGTCCTTATACAAACATTTTTTGGCTGATATTTGTATTTTTTGGACAGACAGCAAAGATATATTTTTTGATTTCTTGACCTATCTATAAGGTACCACTAATTTCCTGGATTTTACTTATAACATTAATTACTAGGAATTAATTTACTTAGATGTTAACCTTTCTAAGGGGAATGGTAATTTTATTTCCAAGGTACAAAGAAAAAAATACCTTTTCGAATTCTTACCTCCATTATATTAGTGGACACCCATATTTTCAAAAGAAAACCTTATAAAAGGTCAATTGGTAAGGATTAGTCGTATGACATCTCATGATAAGGATTTTAAGACAGAATGTTGTCTCATTGGGGATATGTTTAAAGAAAGCTGATACACTGAATATTTAATTCAAAACATTACCTCAGAAGTTTCTGAAGGGAGAAGGAATAGATTTGTTCCAATACTTGGAAAGGACTCCCCCATGGTTACCCCCTCAAGGACTCCAAATAATACAGAATCTTTCATGGACTGGGATGATGTTTATACCATGGATTTTATTGGTGATACAGGGGTCATTAGGTATGTTATTAACAAGGAATGGGAAAGATTTAAAGAATTTTCAGATTTGGACATTCTATTTAAACACCCCTTAACATTTGATGAATAAGAACAAACAGAGGCAAAGCTCCAGATTCTTCAGCTGATTTATTCACACAAACACAAGCGCTTTCACTGAATGCTTCGTCAGGTGTATAAAAAATGACACTCACACACCTGCACTTATATCAAACATTCAACAGTCACATGATCAAGAACAAGGGCAGTTCTTTTAATACTCTAGCAAAACATGTTAACGAGACGCATGACCAACATACTTTTAAATTTATGGTGCTAGGAAGATGTTATGAGAGTCAGAGGGGTGGTGATATTAGAACTCAGACTGAGAATTTAGAGGCCAGCTGGATTGGTAGATTAAGAGCCAATGTAGGACATGGCCTTAATGACCATGTACCGATGAGACCCATCCTGAAGAATAGACCTTTATGTAGATAGAACATGTCATGTGTTTTTGTGGTTACAATTGCATACTGTATTTATGTATTCTTTTTGAAGTATAGACCTTTATTTAGATAGAAGATATCATGTATTTTATTGTGGTTACGATTTTATATTGCATTTATGTACCTTTAAATGTTCTTAACTTCTTGATCATAAGACTGTTGAATGTTTGTTCTTATTTATTGGATTGGTCCTGGTTCTACACAGATGTACCTGGTTACTGTTGGAATTTTTTGGCCTGTTCATACCCCTTAAAATTTACATATAGAAAAGATAGAAATATCAAGAATTTATTTGAGTTTGGAGATGGGCATTTTTCACATGGTAACAATAGAAAGGCAGGCACCTTTAAATGTGGTTCTTGTTCTCAGTGCCCCTATATACACAATGGATATTTTATAGACATTGTCAGTAGGGACAGAAACACAAAGAGCAAGCTTTTCAAATTGTAATACTAGTGGTCTGGTCTATTTGGCCCTATGTAAGCAATGTAATTCATTTTATATAGGTAAGACGGAAAGAAAATTAAAAATGAGAATTTATGAGCATTTTATGAAATTAGGAAAGAAAACATAAATAATGCTCTTATCCGTCACAAAGTAATATGTCAACAAGCATCATTCCTATTTTTTGTACTGGGTACTGAAGCAAGGGTAAGTTGATTAAAGTGAAGGAGTTGTGGGAGTTCTAGCCAGTTTAGTTCTTTAAGGGAGATACAATGATGCCTGCGGTAGGAGGTTCCAGTGGCAAATTTAGCAATTTTGTTGTAACAAGCATCCAGCTTGTGTAGGTCTGTCTGTCTAAGGTTGGTAAGTATGGGGGATGCATAGAGTAGGGTGGAGATTAGCTGGGAATTGGCTATGGAGATTCTAGCTGCCTTGGTTAGGAATTGGCGGCTCCGATATAATGCACCAAGTTTCTTGTGAACGTTTTTATTGTGAGAGATATGTGGGTTTAAAATCTAAGTATGTTGTCTATTTCCACCCCAAGTAATTCTGTGTGTTCTGATGGAGAGATGATGGTATTGTCTTTGGCATGAATGTTGAAGTTGGGGGTGTTTTGGGTGGCTTTCGAAGGTTGGAACAGGAGAAGTTTTGTCTTACTTGGGTTGAGTAGGAGCTGAGCATTGGATAGCCAGCTTTCTACAGAAGAGAATGATTCCTGTGTTATTTGTTGTAGTTCTGGTAGAGTGGGGGCAGAGCAGATGAGAGTAGAGTCATCTGCGTACTGTATAAGAGATGCATGTGTGGTGGCAGTATGTAGGTTGTTAGTGAAAAGTGAGAACAACGGAGGGCCAAGGATAGACCCTTGGGGAACTCTGATAGTAACTGAGAGGTGAGGTGATGTGTTATTGTCCCAGATTACTGATTGCTGGCATCTGTGTAGATAGCTGTGGAACCAGTTGCAGGCTGGTTGTGAGAAGGAGAGGTTGGGGAGAGTAGAGAGTAGTAGCTCATGAGATACCATGTCAAAGGCCTTTGAGAGATCTAGAAATATGACAGTAGAGAAGAAGCCATTGTGTCTGTGATGAAGTATAGTGTTGGTGAAGTAGAGCAGAGCGAAGGTAGTGCTGTGATATGACCTGAAACCATGTTGAGTTTTGGAGAGGAAATTATTAGCTAGGAGGTAGTTGGAGATCTTGGTGTTGATACATTTTTCAAGTATCTTGGTGAGAGGAGAGAGAGTATAGCAATGGGGCAGTAACTGGAGATGTCAGTGGAGGGGGTGCCTTAGTGGAGGGGAATGATGTGGGATATTTTCCATATTGAGGGAACATAGATTTCTGTTATGGAACGGTTGATTAGAATTGAAATTGGGTAGGCTAGTGTATCAGATGCAATTTTCAAGTATTCAGAGGGGAGGTTGTCAGCAGCGAGTTTGGTGGATTTAAGTTTTGACAATAGTCTTTTTATGTTGGAGGTAGGTACTGAGGTTTAGAAGAAAAGAGGAGTGGGGCGTTTAGGGTTAGGAGTTGTGGGGGCTGTTGTAGGGAAGTGTTGTCTGTATAGAGATGTTATAGTTTCAGTGAAGTGTTTGCTGAAGGATTCAGCAATACTGCTGGAGGAGGGGGAATGAATGGCTGGTGGGTATCAACCTTCCCTGGGTGGAGGATAGTGTTAATAGTGGACCAGAATTGCTTAGGGTTGTGGTTGGTAGAGTTTAGGGTGGATTTATAGTAGAGGGATTTGTCTAATTTTATATGCTTTTTGGCTTTATTGCACAGTCCAAAGAATGATTGCCTATCTGAGGTTTTTTTTTGTTGTTGCCTGTGCTCCCAGGCTTTATCTCTGGATTTCATTAGGGTTCTGGTGGTCTCTTGTAGCCATGGGGCATGCCTGGATCTGACTTTGACATTTCTTACAGGAGCATGGGTGTTTAGGGTGGAGAGGAAAGTAATGTTGAAGAAGTGGACAGCCTCATTGAAGTTGAAGTATTTTATTGGTGACCAGTTAATTTTTTGCAGGGAGAAGATGAAGGAGTCGGGTTATTAAAACATGACATTCAATAGATTCCAGTGTACATTGTTTCTTTTCAGTTTTTTGCATGCCATCTACTACGTTGCTCAGGTCACCTTCGATTTCTTCGTCCTTAGTCCTCCTGTCTCTATTTTACATTTCCTCACACATTCACAGGTCTTGGTTTACATTATGCTCTATGTTCTGTTTACACGATCCATCTACTCAATGTGCACATTAATTTACAGATTTTTTTTATAATATGATTTTATTCCCCTCATTGGTCTCATCGTCTTTTATTAAACTAATCAATTAAATGGTTCTCATCACCACAAGAAAAGCTTGCCACAGTAATAGGCATTTCCCCTTACCTCATCAGTGTTCACAATGTAGGACAAATGTTTTCCATCAATTTCTTCAGTGACCCACATCTCCCAAGTCCTTGTCAATCATTTACTTTCATCATAAACTTTTATTTTCACTGTTTCAATATCTTTGCATAAATCAGAAAAATATTCACAATGTTGTGTTCAGAAATAGTGTCTGCTCTAAACTGCAACCATATGCATTTTCTTTCAATGTCTCTAGCAGGTGCAAATATTTACAAATTTCAAAGATAAATGTTCTTTTTTCTTCAACCTTAAAATAAATCTGTTCTACACTTCAAATGATTAAACAAGTTAATTGACAAAAGTTCTCATTCTACAGATGTACTGAGAATGGATAGAAGCTGGCATAAAACCCACTGGCCCTACCACCCAATGTATCCCTCAGCTCTGGAAAAAAACTTTTCTACATGGCAAGCAGAGTAACACCTTTGCCACCTTCAATGTAAACCTGAGTAACTGGACCCTACTAGATCCCCACTTCCCACCACCACACTGCAGAGTTTTTCTAGGTATTACATTTGAACTAAACCTCTTATTTTCATAATTTTACTGAAGTGCAAGTTAACAATGTACTAACCCAGCTAAATGTGTCACTGACACTCTACTGATGCCAGGTGGGCTATAGCTACTAATGTGCTTCTCCCCAGACTAGAATACTAACTCTCTATAACTGACCTTCCCTCAGCCAAAAATACTGCTGTGAACAAAATTCTTGATTAATCAATCTAGGCAACAGCAAACAGCATTACCACAGCACCCTGAAAGCAAACAGGTGGCTTTGTATAACAGCCAGGGCTTTCCAGTTGCACAGCACATGCATCTTTAAAATCTTTCACAAAGGATATTGCCTCCACTCCTGAACCAATGTCAGCTTTGAAATCAGTCTTAAAATATCAGAAGCTGTGACAGCACTCAGCTGTACAGACACTGCAGTTCATCGTGAGAATATGTGAATGGGCATTTTCCAAAACAGCATCCCCTGTATGGAGTGATATTCCAAAAAAAATATTAGGAACCGTGAGAATTTAGTGACTTTCAAAAATCACTCAAATACTATTTCCTCTAACAGATGTAGATGTTTTAGGAACCTGGCTAATGTTATTGTGTTTTATCCCTTCCTTGCACCAAACTGCTTTACCTTTTTCTGATGATTCTATAACAGAATGGGGGGGGGGGGGGCATAACTTTTACTGATTTATTTTGAAACATTGTCCACCTTTGTAATTTTTCTCCAGTTGTTATAGTTTGTATCACATATTGCTTTAGCAAATGACTTGCCTAATGCCTAGGCACATTGCTACCTGTACTTCAACATCTCAGGAAGTTGTGTATATCTACTTAGTAATAGCTGTACTAATGCTTTTTTGTGGTGTAACATGGGTGTACTTAATGGGTTGTAAATTTTCGTTTGCAGCTCATACTCAACTATAATATTGCAATACTGATGTAATGCTTTGTTGCTGTTAGTACCTCACCTTATGTATTTTTTGTATGCAATCAGTTCATTATTTTCAGTCATTCTTGCCCTAGTGGGCTGAGTTATGGCTGAAAATAGCCTTTGGACCAGTTCCCTTACCTGGTTAACAAAGCATACATACATACACTCACATAATACTGACTACTCATTGGGGGTCCATGTTTCTGCACATACATGCTTTCCACAGCAGCTGATGATGCAAGCACTGCTGACAGCATGTGCTTTGCTGTTTTCCATGTTCCAGATGTGGAACACCTAGTGTTCCCTGAAGAATCAGTTAATTGGAGAACCAAAGACATCTAGCAGCCACTCACTTCTGTCTTCCCTGACTTGTTGTCTGCAGTGTCCATAACACTAATTGAACGCAGGTCATGTGAGTCACAGTCAGAGATTCATCCCTGTGTACCCCAGTGGTAGGTTGATGTTCTTAGAATATTCAGCATATTTGGAATGCCCTAATACATTTCTTTGGGAATTCTAGGCTATAAACTATGGTAGCAAAGTTTAGATTCTAGATATTTGAGATATCAGTAGCAATGTGGTCATATACAAATGTCTCCAGTTACTTCATGTTTGACAATAAGACAGACACAAATAACAGATCCTACATACTGCCGAAGGATGAGAAACAACTTAAAGTGGTACAGGACAAAATAAATCCACACTCCCAGCGAAAATTTGGATCTCTAAATGTCTAATTCACAGACTCATATGTATTCTAAAGCCACTGAATCTGATTACTATTCACACCTTACCAGCTTCTTCCATCTAGCTGCACCTCCTTTCTCTAGTAGGCTTATACTAGTCAATCCTGGAGTAAATTTGTGAAACTCCATCCCGTCATCTAGGTTATGTTTAAAGGACACTAGTGATTTGTACTGCTTAGCATGCAAGGAAAGTTTATTTGATGAAAATTTAGGCCCCAGGTTCTAGTGTTGGTGGTGCCATTATATCTACAGAGATACAAGATATCTTGGACAGCTGGGCCTCAAATGGCATTGAAAGCAAGACAGCGATCTCCCATCAATAGTCTATAAGGCATTGAATAAAGGGATAAAGCATTCAGCCTCTCTTGACTGCTCAGGGATGTTAGGCCTGTGATATTTTTGGTTAGGAAGCTTTGATGTCTTTCTGCTTGGTATGTTTAGTGAAATATATCCTGAAGGGGGCATTGTACTCGATAATGGGTCTAATCAATGTTGAGTATAAAAAGGTGATTAGCTCTTTCGAAATTTAGAGCATTGCTTTGGCAAGTAGCTGTGCTAAATAATTTATTTGCTCACAATCATTGTCATATGATGGTCATAAGAGAGAGAATTATCAACTCAAGTTCCTAGATCCGTAACTACATTTTTTATGGTGGTATGTTGAGTATAGAGTATGAAGAGGGAGGGTTGTGTACTCCACTAAAAGTAATGATCCTGCACCTTTCACCATTCAACTTGACCCCATTTTAGTAGACCAAAAGGTTACTAGGAAGAGTTCATTCTGCATATTTTGGGAGTCAGAGGGTGATGTAACAGCAAACTTCCAGTTTACAGTCATCTGCAAACATTGTTATCCAAAGGTTTTAGCTCTTTGCTTGAAGATTAAAGTAATAAAAGTGAAAAATGGATAGGTGTCAGGACAGAGCCTTGAATATGTTAGTCAGAGGTCCAGCTCTATGCTTAGAGATCTGAGAACTAAATACCAAAAGGAACACGCCCTAGCAACAAGCCTTGAAGGACACTGCTGGTCACTTTCATACATTCTAATGAGGCTTCTGTAATTTTCACTGTGTGGGTTCTGTCTTTCAGCCAGTTTGCTGTCTGTCTTACCACATATGGGTTGATATCGCCTCTTTAACATTTTTGAAGAAGTTTGCCAGATACTGTAGACAGAGTCATATCTTTCACAAAGTCAAACTGTTGGGGATTAAGTCTAATAATATTCTTAATAGCATACTTTATAAGGCTAGTTACAATACAGTCCAAGTCTTTGGAGATAAGGCTATAAGACTGATAAGTCTGTAATTACCTGGGTCAGTTGTAGGGTGACCTTAATGGATGGGCATCACCACTGCAGTGTGCCAGTCATCAGGGATAAAACCAGTAGCTAACTGTAGGCTAAAGAGATTAAGGATGTGTTTGCAAGGGTATGTTTAACATCATTAATTTGTTAATTAAGCAACTATGTATTTTGTAAGGTCTCATGGAGATAATTTTGCTCTTGGTTAGCATTTAATAAATATTGAATATGTTCAGACCAATGCAGGGATTTCTTTCTTAGTTATATAACACAGCTAAAAAAGAAAAAACTGTATTTGGCTACAGAGGTCAACTTAATTTCATGGGGTCCTTTACTGGACCTGATAGTGCTTTTCAGTTGTTTTTTTTAATAATACTTTTGGCATATTTTTCTTGATTAAAAGAGTTTTGGATCTGTTATGTGATTTAAAGATTTTCCTTCTTTTAATGCAGAATTTCTTGTGATACCTGGTTCTAGCAGGGACTGCTAGGTCTAAGAGTTTTTCTGAATGGGTATAGTATTTTATACTCAGGTTTGCTATTGTATCAAGGCAAGGTGGTTCAGTCATAAGTGAATTTTGATATTTCATCTTGGAATAAGTTGACTTTAGCATGCTTGCAGACATTAAATTTACTGCTGTTCACTCTACTGGCTTTTGCAAATTTAAAGGAGAAGGTCACAAGTCTGTGTGCAGACTTCACTGAGGAAGGAGATACCACAGCAGTAGTGCAAGAGGCAGCCGTGTTTGTAAGAACTGGTTGAAGAATGTTGTGTTATCGAGCTGGTTTCTTACTAACTGCTCAAGGAAGTTTTATTTATGAAGTTTAGGAATTTTTGGGAATACCCTGCATTGGAGGTACATGTGCCCAACTTTATTAAAGAGTAGTTAAAGCCACCCAAAATATTATTAACAGGGAAAGCATTTAGAAAACTAAGGAATCTTATGTGGTCCTGAGGGGATAAAGAAGGTGCTCTGCAACAAGCTAGTAATTGCTAATTAATCCTGTTTAGAGTGGTCATTAATTTAGTGAGCTCAGTTTGAGAGTTGTTAAGAATCTGCCTGGAGGTAATATGTTCCTTGACCTATATGGAGACTCTACTACTGCTGCCATTGGTTCTGAAAACATGAAAAATACAAAACTCAGTTATAAGAGGGAGTGCTGTCTTTACATTTAAACCATGGATTATTCCAAATGCAGACATGCCTCAAACTCAGGTAATCTATTGTTTAGACTTCCTGTACTGAGGAGAGCCAGCTCATGTGATCCAGTTTTGGGACTAATATGCTAGTGACACTGGAATGTCTGTCAGTTGGACTTTACCTAAGAAAGGCAGTAATGGAACAACAGAAGTTTTAGCCAGTACATGGAAGTCTTTGAATGAGAGGTTCAGACCATTCTTAATGAAGGATATCAGACTATCAAGCACCTTGCCCTATGCAGACACATACAAGATGTCCCTGGAATGACAGCAGCTGTTTCAGTTATTGAAATCAATTATCTTTTGTTTATATCTAGGCATCATTCTAGGTGAATGAAGGATCCCACTCAGCATCAGTGTCTTACCTGCATTTGTAACTTGCATTAAAATTTCTGACATGTCTCTCTGCATATTTCTTGTGGTTTTAATTCTTATATCATACATTCCTGCTTCTGCCACCCCCATGCTGTTGCTGTGTTTGTCAGGAGTTATAGTTCTTAGAGTCTTTGCAATGTCAGAAATCCTGCTACTTGAAAGACAAGTCACTGTAGCCCTTTGCTTGTCCAACCTTATGAGTAGTGAGTCAGTGTGGCTGACAATAGAATCCCTATGGCTAAAACATTTCTGTTGCTGTTGTACTTCATAGTGGTTGATTTTAAATATTTTTGCTCAGAGTGACTATTTTAGGTATATATGGGGGAGTGAGTGATCTGATTTTTGCTGAGACAATATTCTTACTTCTAGGAGGCTTTGGGAATGATTCTTTAGAGCCCCAGCATAAGACATTTTTGTGTTATTTGTAAATGATTGGGGTGAGGATATATGAAACTCATGAGCTCATGTGGGAAGTTTCTGAAGCATCCAGATTAATTAGATATTTTACCTCTCAAATATAAAATGACTAGTGAGAGAATAAGCTCATTGCCTTTGAGCATTAGGCAGTTAGTACACTTTCTTATGCACATTGCCTTTGAGCATTAGGCAGTTAGTACACTTTCTTATGCACATTGTCTTTGAGCATTAGGCAGTTAGTACACTTTCTTAAGAAACCTAGTGCTAGAAATGTGGTGACAGAAGTGAAACTAATAGGATGACCTCGCATCTTGTTGGGTGCTTAGATTTTTTTGACTAGTAAGGTGAATGCAGGAGGAGGTGGATATAACTATGGTAGAATACACAAAGTACACAAAAGTCTCTCAAATAAATGGCAGTCTTGTCCCAGGTGCTGCATATTTAAAAGTCAGCTGGAAAAAAAGTTTGATAAAGTACTGGACAGTGTACTAAACAGGCATGGAGATACAAAAAAAAAAAAAAAAGAGTAACTCAAGCCTTATCAGTCTGAGGGGAGGAACTTTTAATTTGTCCTTCTAGTGTTCACCATAATGAGCAAGAGATAAAAGTGGGAGGAGCTTCCAAATGCAATTTGTAGTAATAGCAGGTAAAGAGCCACTAAGTATAAAAGAGCAATACAGGATGGCTGGGTTAGTGGACACTGTATTCAGGATCTATGGAAGATAATGGCAGAGTAAAGTATTTAAATAGCTAAAAGAGAGTAACTTCATAAAATTATATTGTTATGCTCAATGACAACAGCCAAATAAAGAGTAAAAGAGGGCTTTTTAAGGTAAAATTAACACAAGGGACAGAACACAAGAGAGACATGCGGTTTAAGAACATGTCTTGAAGAGCATGGGACAGGCAAAACTAGAAGTGAAAGGCTGAATAAAAAGCTCTAGTCTCTCAGACAATAGAAATGGCACTACAAACTTGCACCCCCCCCCAAACCTAGAAGCAATCAGAACTGCTTCAACTTAGCCTGACTCTCAGTTCCTTTCAAAAAAAGACAACTAGCATTTAATTATAAAAGTTAGACTACTTAAAAGTCAATGACATGCAGCTATTTATTGAAATTACTCAATAAAGGCTTTATATGCCGTGGTGGTACGGCGGTAGCATTGTTACCTCACAGCAAGAGGTTCTCCCATTCAATTCTTGGCTTGGCTTGGGAGGGCCTTCTGTGTGGAGTCTACATGTCCTCCCCGTGGTTGGGTATCGTTCGAAAGACATGTGTGCGTAAATGGGCGTGCCTTCGTTGAAGGTTGGGTGTCGAGCTGGCACCTCAGCGTTTCGTAAAAAAAATCTACTGCCAATCATTAGCGGACCGGAGTTCCGCTGTGGTGACCCCTTACCGGGAAAAAGCCAGAAGACAAACAACAACTCAATAAAGGCTTAAACAGCTTTACAACACTTTACCCATATGTTGCTGAAACAGAAGAAAGAAAAACACTGATTGAAATAACTTAAAATGACTTAAAACAGCTAAACAAATAAGAACTATTAACTTAACAGCTAAGCAAAGAAAAACTATTAACTTAAGGGTGGCCTAATGGTTAAGGTGTTTGCCTTACAAATACAAGGTAGAGGGCTTGAGTTTCACAAGGGATAATTGGCTAGGCTTAAGGAAAAAAATGGCTCACAAGGGCAGTTAGCCTACTACTAATCTATGAGCCTATGATGCTAGAGGGACTGACTGGGAAAGAAAGACAGAAAAAAATAAACAGCTAAAAACAGATGCACTCTGCTAAAAAGAATTTAGAAACCAATGAGAAATGTTCAGCCATTTTGCTGTCTTGTTGCATTTCAGCCATTTAGCTCTGTTACTGAATACCATTGGACTGGTTGCATATATAATTGACTATATGTAATTGTGGATTTGTTTTCTGTATTTATACTGTACATGAGCAGCTCACTTTCTAGAAATGGAAAACAAACAGCTTATAATCCACTTCCACTATGTTTCTGCATCTATTCAAAAAGAAAAATAACAGCAGGTCACTGTCAAAATTATATAAATTAGCCTTAAATTTCTACCTTAATTTATATTTCAGATGATGAAGAAAGGCAGTAGTTGGTTCACAGTGTGGACATATATGTAGACTAGCATGTGTTGAGAGCAGCAGTGCAATCTATTTTTGTTTTTACTCAATAATCTCACTGTATCCTTTCTGCATCAGAAGATGCTAGACAGTGGTACATGACAAATTAGTACTTTCTAACAGTGAACATTGTGAGAACAGAATTAGTTTCTCAAAAAGTTACTGCTCTATATGTATCTGAATCAGGATATGAACAAACCAGTACAATTCTTACTTCAGGAAATTCAGTTAATTTTGACTGTTTCAATGCAAATATAAAAATGATAAGCTGTTTATATTCCCAGTCGTATAATATCAGTCAGAAGCATCATTATTGGTTCCACATATGCTCCTTCATTATACTCAGATAAGAATCTATATTTGTATGTGTACACTCCTCAAAACAATCATCTTTTTAGAAACTGGAACTGCTCTTGAATGGATAAATGTATTAAGTACAGCACTGAACTCATTGTGAACATATTGTCAACATGTGACTTCCAAACTGAGAATTTGGTAAACATTTCATGCAGAATGGGTAGCTACTGGACCAGGCTGTCAACTACCTTCTTTTTACTGGAATCCACATGGATAAAGTCACCTTTTACTATGATTAGTAATATCACTGCTATGTCAGCTGCCATTGTTTTCATTAATACTTCTTCTATTATTAACACTAGTAATAGTATCAATAATTCTCATAGGTGGTTACTAGGCTATCAGCTCAAGAGCCATATTAAGCCTTGCCAAGCTTACTCCAAATCATCCAAATTATTGCTGACATGTGTCAGTACCCAATAGTTTTTACCTATCTAAGCAACGTCTTTTTTTACTCCAGCTTCTTGCTACCGTTTAACCCGTATCTCAGCCTTCTAGTTCTCTGCCTCTTCATAATAGTATAGGTCGCACATGAAATCCTCGCCACCTTCCACTTCCTGTTTCACCTCACCTCCTCTTTCTCCCATCTAAATACAAATATACCTCGAATAACTTTTATGTTCTGTCACATTAATTCTTCCACTTTTCAACATTTATTCTTCCTACCTAACCTACTTGCCAGTATGCCTTCTATCTTCTTTTGACTACTATACTATACTACACAAAGTCTGACCTTCATCTCATGCATTCTCACCTTACTTGCCCTCTATCACCATACTTAACTTTTATTGGTTTACTAATGTAAATATAGTATACCCTCCTCTCACTGTCTCAACACTCTTTGTCAACTCATCCTCCTTCTCCTTACTCTCAGTCTTAGAGCCATTTCTTACTTCCTATATCTCTCATGGCAATTCATGCCATTTTCTCATGGTTTTGGACTACTCTCCCTTCCCATTTGACCTAGAAACTTTTCTTTTTTCACTCACATACTCCATTGGAAGTTCCTACCACAACCACTATTCATATGCATTAAATCCCAACTTACAGCCATCTGATTATACCAAAGAGGTATCATCTCTCAGTCATTCTCTTTCTTTCTTTCTCTCTCTAATAATAACATACCCTCCTTGTATTATATTTTTTCAACCTCTTTATTAGTGAAGTGTAATGATTCTCTTTTACTCTGATATCATCGTGCCTGTCCATACTAGATTACATGGATATGCATGTAGTTAATCTTTATAAATTGCATCTTTCCATACTGCTCAACAGTGCACTTATATTTTTATTTCCACTATATACAATTGCCTGTAGGAAGTTCAGATATCAATATATTTTAATATGAGTTATGTATGTAAATCTTCTGTAGAAATTTAAAAAAGTACAAGCATGCTTAACACAGTTCTATAAATATTATGTATTACTCACTGGAATTTTTCTTTCTTAAAATTCCTTTGCAAATGGGTCCCATTGTAATTTCCAGACAGAAGATTAAATAAACAAATGCAACTAAATAAACTAAAGTGTTTATAGACAATGCCACCATGTAATAATACCAGTAAAAGGAGATGGACTCTTTTTATACATGGAAGCTCCCCTCTACACACACACACACACACACACACACACACACACACACACACACACACACACACACACACACTCAGAGCTGTTACAGTGAAACTTGGCTCCAAGTCCTGTGCAGTTATATATTAATATTGTTTAAGAAATGCTTTATTTTATGCATATATTTCTTTATTTTATTTACACTTTGCTGACTGGATTAGTCCCATTACGCCAATGGCCTCTTTTCAGGAAAGACCCAAAGTGGTATTCATATTAACTAAATAAAATCGCGCCATAACTCTGAGGGGCTTAGCTTATTAAGGCAGATGGGGCCTTGATTTAACACCTTATAGAAAAAGCCATGAAATGCAGTGAGGAACGGTATGCAACTGATTAACAAAAATCACAAGTATTTTTTTAATTGTGCACTTTAATGAATATTTCTTTTAGATATTATTTGAAATAAAATACAGAAATGATACTGCATGGTGTTTTATATCAGTTTAACTTAAAGTGTATTGCAAGTTCAGTGTTGCTCTCGGAGTAATGAGAGAAATAAGAAGATATGTGTGTTTGTGTATATATATATAAAGCCGCGGTGGTACAGCGGTAGCGTTGTTGCCTCACAGCAAGAGGTTCTCCTGTTTGATTCTCAGCTAGAGTGCCTTCTGTGTGGAGTCTGCATGTCGTCCTTGTGGTTGAGTGGCCTCTGAAAGACATGTTTGAATGGGCATGCCTTCACTGAAGGTTGGGCATCAGGCTGGCTACTCAGCACCATAAAAATCGACTGCCAGTCATTAGCAGACCAGAGTTCCACTGTGGCAACCCCTAACTGGGAAAAGACAAATATATATATAAAATTTAGTGACTGCAACTAACTCTCAAAAGTTGTTAAACATTGGTGGGAGCCTCTTATATATCAGGCCAAAAACACATGTACAGACGAATATAACACTAGCCATCATGTTAGTATCTATATGCAGGTTTAAAACCATTAGAAAAAACTGGAGAACTATAGTGTCTCTATTCTAAAAATGTTAAAAGGTTAAACATTTTATTATCTCCATATAAGACTTGTAATGCCTTATCTGGTTATAAAGCTATGTTTCACTTTTGACGTATAATTTTGCTGCTTTTAATTTTTAAAGGTCTAATCTGACTTATTACATATATTTAGGTGACTCTGAAAATATAATATATAAATCTTCATACATTAATCTTAAAATTAGGATCAGCCACATTAACTTGAAAATTACGGTTTCACTTTCTTCAGGGATACAGCTAACCATCTAGAATACAATGGTTAGCCTGAAATATTAATCTGGGAAAAAATTATACAGCCATACGCCATAAAACGTCATAAAATATTGTTTCAAAGCATATTATTCAACAAACCAACATTTTTATCCATAGTGATGACTAATTTAAATAGTTTCTAGAAAAAAATGCTGCAATATCTTGAAAACTTCAGAATGCTTCACAATCATACTAAAAAATAAATAAATGAACACAAAAACACAAAAAACTATACTGTAATAACTTTCAGAATAATACTGAACACAACCGTAAAAAATGTTGGACATCCATTAAAGAAATCTTTCATCTCAGCCAAAAAATCAATCCAAACCTTTCTTCTAATAACTCCCCACTTGAAACTGAAATGCAGCTTAACTTTTATTTCACAGAGAGTATAGAATTTCTAACTAAGGATTAATCAGCATCTAAACCCAACCCTGTCCAACAGCCACATTCACTTTCACCTTCAAACCTTTCCCCACTTTCTATATAAAACTACTTTTAAACAAACTTAAACCATGCTTTTCTTCAGCTAATGATCTTTGAAGTGAGTACCTAAAAATAGCAGCCAATAATATTGCCTTCTTTGTCTTTCGGCTTTTAATGATTAGGGGTCGCTACAGTGGATCATCTGTCTGCTCATGACTGGCAGTGGAGTTTTACAGTGTCGAGTTGCCAGCCCAGCACCCAACCTTTCACAGAAGGCACACACACACACACACACACACACACACACACACACACACACACACACACACACACACACACACACACACACACACTATCACCTAGGGCCAATTTAGAGTGTCCAGTTCACCTACTGCATGTCTTTGGGATGTGGGAGGAAACCGCAGCACCCAGAGGAAACCTACGCGACCACAGGGAAGATATGCAGACTCCACACAGAAGGCACCCCAGCTGAGAATCGAACCGGAGAACTTCTTGCTGTGAGGTGGCAATGCTAACCGCTGCACCAGCATGGCCGCCCAGCCAATAGCCTAATGTGTCTTAATCTTTATAAATAGGTCACTCCAGAAATCCCATGTTCCCTTTCTCTGGAAAATTGCACATTATCCCTCTGTACAAAGTAGGAAATTCAATAGGCATTAAGAACTTTAGATCTTATCTCCCCTCACCAAAATACTTGAAAAATTTATTCAAAGACAATTGCTAGACTACCTCCTGAAGAACTCTTATCCCCTGCCCAATATGGCTTCAATCCTTCCCATAGTACTAGCATTGCCTTTCTAACCTATATAGATACTGCCAATAAAGCAAGAGATAATGGCAAACTAGTCTCTTCCTTATTTCTAGACTTGCCTAAACCCCTCAGCACAGTTTGTCACAGCAAACTTATAATTCAAATGTCCTCACTAGGTCTCTCTCAGCCATCCCGTCCATAGTTCAAAAGCTACCTGCTTAAAATGTATCAGTCAGGAAAATGCCACTCCGTGTTCTTTCCTTACCTCCCAGTCACCATTGGTGTACCACAAGACTCTACCCTTGGTCCCCTCCTCTTTAACATTTTCACCAAAACCCTCTATACTTCCACACTACAGGCCACACTAATACAATATGCAGATGATTCCATTCTCATTTGCTCATCTGATAACATGGAACACCACAAAAAAAATATTCAGGAAGCTTAAACAACCACTGAATCATGGCTTCACAACTCGCAACTCATGCTCATCCCAAAAAAGACCAAACTACTATTTTTACCCCATATCCATCTGTCATGAAAAAACAGAATTTAAACTCCTGTGTCTTGATAATACAACTATTATCAAGAGACAGGAGTTTAAATTCTGTTTTTTCAATACAACTATTGAAGGCACTTCTAATAGCAAGCTATTAGGGGTGATAGTGGATAATAATCTTACATTTAACCTGCGTATAAAAAAATTGCATAAGAAAAACTCATCAAAAACTAGGCTTACTTTATAGAGACTAAAACGTTCTCAATGACACAACTAAAACGACACTTGTCACTACTTATCTCATCCCCACTCTTCTTTATGCTGCTCCCATCCTTACTAACATCCAGGCTTCACAAAAATTAAAACTTGAACAATGTTATTACAAAGTTACAAAATTTGCAGCACATACCCCCACCACTGTACAGCACTGAAAAGTCTAAATTGGTTAGAACTGCCAAATCAACTAAGATATACATAAAATTATCCAGCATGCATCTGCCTATCCAGTACTAAAAAAAAAAAAAAAATTACAGAACTATGTTCCCAATCAGTCTTTGCAATCCAGTGTCTGCAAACCAAGCAAATCTGCCAGACATTGTCTGTACTTGTACAAGATTGCTAAGGCCTGGAACAATTTACCTGTAGGTCTATATCTTCTCTCTTATCTTTCAAAACCACTATGAATGATTTCCTAGCTAAAACCTAGATTTGTTCATCAAATCTAGAATAAACCATATCCCTAAATGTGAACCAGTATCTTTTGATTCCTTATGCCTCCTTACTCACCCTTGTTCACTTATTTTCTTACTGCTATCTAATTCTCTTCCCTGACTTTCTCTCTAAATATACCATACGCCTGTTTTTCCCTAACTTTATATTTCAATTCCTATTTTTATTAGATTAATTTACCTCTAATTTCAAACTGTCTAAAATTTCTCTAAATGATTGTCATATACCTTGTATTGATTTTTAACCATTGTTTTCAAATATATTAGAAGTAGTGATTATAGTAACGGAGATAAAACAACTGGAATTGAAATCTTTAGAAAAAGCTAGGAGCAAACTGCAATAGAAAAAATAGAAATTGTGAGAACAATAACTACAGGGGAGGAATGAAGTTTAAATGAAGGCAGGGCTTAAAGGAGCTATGTAATGTTTGACTGAAAATGATTAGGTAGACTATAAGAGGTATATAATGTTTGTAACTGGGAGTGTGTCAGTATGGTTTGTGATGCAAAATGCGTGCAACTAGGATTGTATCGGTGTGGTTTGTTTTCATTTATATAAATGATTGCTTATGTTGTATGTGATGGTTTAATGAAGACATTTCTTGTTTAAAAAAAGGGGCAGGAATTGAATAATTTATGTAATGTTGCTTAGGTTATATGATATACAGCAATTTATGTGACGTATAATGTTTGTTAATGCTAATTTAATACAATTTCCTTACTTTTGTATAAATGTAAATTTGCTTGTGTCACAACTGATGATTCAATAAGTGTTTTAAAAATTGTTTTTATATATTGTATAATTTGTTATAATTATTTAAACTGCAGATGTTTTTGTTTTATTTTTGAAGATTGTAAAATTGTTGCTTTTAAAATGTTTTGTAATAATTTGAAGCTTTTCTCCACGGACTTCCACTAAAAATGGGCTTCTACCAAGTAGGACTTTCCTGGTAATCAAATGTCAATAAATAAATAAATAAAAAAGCTTATTAAATGGCTAAAAACCATCACCAAAATTTGACAAGAAACAGAGACCACTTTGAAAAAAGAAACATACAAGTAAAGTACATCTGCAAGTTCTGTTTAGTGTTCCATTTACCAGGAGTTTTTTTTTTTTTTAATTTTTGCTACATTAGCAGAATATTTTATCTGTTCCTTGAAGAATAATATGTAGAAGCAACAAAACCTAATGACCACATGAGGATTTTGAGAGCCTCACTTTAGTTAGTATTCATATTTTACTAAAAAACACTCCAACAAACACCAAACAGTCACATAAACAAATACAGACTGAAACCAGGCTGAAATAAAGCAAAAAATATGCCAAGAATAGAAAAAAATCTCTTTACTGGTGCTTCCCAGTAGCTCGTCTCAACAGCCTTTCAAAGGAATCATTTATATACCATAAAATGCAACATATTTAAATACACATCAATTAGGCTTGATAAAAAACATTCAATTACAAAAGTGTTAAACAGTGAATATTACTCATTAACCCATAACCATCTCGTCCATCCAAGTCTCAACATATCAGAAATGCACATATGAATGAATAAAATAGTAATGCATAATAATACACGAACATCCCAAGTTATGTGACGCATGAGGTTATATGCATAAAAATGTATAAATACATTATAAGCCCAAAGAGATAACATGTCATATTCAGTTATTAATGCTATGGATAGCATAATTTATTTTATTTATTATTTATTTTATTTACATTTGTTGACCGGGAAAATCCGACTGGACTCAGGTCCCTTTTTGGAGGAGGCCCGGGGAGAAAAGCTCCACAATAAAAACAATTAAAAAAAACACAATTAATTACAGGTATAGGTAGGTTTTGTTTAACAATAGTAGTTAACAGTTATAGTTCAAAATTAAATTAAGTATATAGTTAAATGATACAACACTTATATCATTGGTACCAAAAAGACTAGTAAGTATTTTAATAGCTGAGCTAGCAGCTATTACCCTTGAATAACATTGGCTAAGATTACAGCTAAGATATAGGTTTACAAGAAAAGTATTTGGCTGCGATCCAAGTTTGTTAGAGGGGTGGAAGAAAGGGATTAGAGAGGTTGGGGTAGAGATGTTAGAGAGGTTTGTTACAGGGGCATGCCCAGTGCTCTTTTAGATGAGATTTTAAAGCAGCTTTAAAGTTAGTCCGTGATGACGAAGTTATAGTGTGAGGAAGGGTATTCCATAATTTTGCTATGGAGAATAATATAATAAAGAACTTTGCGACCAAGTTGTACATGAATAAACTCCTTTATGAGAGGAAAAAACACATATAAAGAAGAGAAAAACACATGTTAAACTAAAGTGACCAACACTTGAGCTCTTACAGCATAAGACAAACAAGCTATTACTTAATAACAAATATTAATATTAAGTTCCTGATTTAGACCTCTGAGAAATAGTGCACCACAGTTAATAATAATTTTGGTCTCTTCTTCTTCTTCTTCTTCTTTTGGCTTTTCCCTGTTACGGGTCGCCACAGCGGATCACCTGTCTGCTCATGATTGGCAGTGGAGTTTTACGGTGTTGAGTTGCCAGCCCAGCACCCAACCTTCCACAGAAGGCACACACATGCACGCACTCACACCTAGGGCCAATTTAGAGTGCCCAATCCACCTAGAGCATGTCTTTGGGATGTGGGAGGAAACCAGAGCACCCGGAGGAAACCCACGCGACCACAGGGAGGACATGCAGACTCCGCACAGAAGACACCTCAGCCGAGGATCAAACCAGAGAACCTCTTGCTGTGAGGCAACAACACTACCGCTGCACCACTGTAAGAAAAACATCACCATGTTTGTTAAATGGCTTGGCCAGGACACTAAAAATTAAACTGGAATCAAGACCAGCAAGAATAGTCTGAAAATGTTTTGCCACAGGATTTTCAATCCTACCATGTTTGATGTCACCCAACTGCTCCATTAGATGATTTTTTACCATTCTCTTGGTTTGCCCAATATATCATCTTGTTGGGTCACATCCACTACCAATAATGTAAAACACCCCACAGGATCTGCAATTAAATAACTCTGTAGCCCTATATTTTTTTACCATTTATGAGAGTTCCATCTAAATTGTGAACTCTCCTACAGATTTTATAATGTCCACATGAATTACATCCCTGGTATCCATGATTTATCTTAACTTTTTTGTATTTAACAATTCCTTCATGTTGGAAAATCTACTATAAGAAAAAGTGATTCTCCTTTGGAATAAATTCTTCAGGGCTGGTTCATTCGCAATTATGGGCCAAAATCTCTCTACAACCATCCTCAAACCTTTAGAAAAAAGTGAATACTTAGTCACAAAAAATAAGTTTTCATCACTATCTGTACTAAATACAGAACCAAAGTTACCCCTATAAATGCACGATGTGTTGCCAAATGAACTATGTTTAAATGTAACAGAATTCCCAAACGCCCTTTCTGCTTTGTCAAAAACATGTGAAGTATAACCTCTCTTCAACAACTTTTGTCTGACTTTCAAAAATTCCTCTTTCACAGTGTGTTTTTTGCAAGTGTTGTTAAAAATACGATTGTATTCTCCATAGGGTAATGCAGCCAATAAGTGGGGGGAGGTGCATACTATCATGCTGTCTCTTTGGTGAAAGGTCTAAAAGAAACTTTCCCATCATTTGTTACAAACATTTCTAAGTCAAGAAACTGTACTCTCTCCCTATTTGTAATGCGTGTAAATTCTAACCCAAAATTATTATTCTGATTAAGATTGTCCATGAAGTCTTGAAACTCAAAAACATCACCCCTACATATAAAAAACAAATCATCTATATATCTCTTATAGATGACCACATGTCGCATGAAAAATTCAGTATTATTAACAAACAGATTTTCAAAATGATTCATAAAAATGATGGTGTAAGATGGGGCATATGAAGCCCCCCTCCCAGTACCTTCTTTCTGTAGAAAATACTGTTTGTTAAATCTGAAGCAATTATGTGTCAAAGAAAACTCTAACAACTGTAATATAAAACTTGTGCGTGGACCCTCACCCATCATCTTGCCAATTGCTTCTAAACCCCAAACATTTTTAATGCTCGTATAAAGAGCCTTCACATCCACGGTTGCCCAATAGTATTCAGTGTTCCATTTCATACCTCTCACCAAATCACATAAGTCTTTATCATTTCTAATGTGAGAAGTAATCTTGCTCAAATAAACATTTAACTGATGGTCCAAAAAATGCCCACATTTTGCAGGAAAGAACCCTTGCCTGATACTATCGGCCTACCCGGTTTATTATACAGATTTTTATGAATTTTGGGGATAATGAAAAAAATGGCATCCCTAGGGTTTTTCACAAAAAGTTTCTTGACATCCATGGGGAAAAAAACCCCGGCCTTTCACCCCTTTCCAATAAGTCCAATAATTCACCATTGAAAGTAGAAACAACATTCCCGACCCGCCATGGTATAATACTTTACTATGGGTAAAATCACCCAGTTTCCCCCTTTATCAACTTGAGTGTACACATATTTATCATTCACATCTCTCAAACTGTTGAGCACCAACCACTCACATTTACTCATATTGTATGTCCTATGTCTTTGTGTAAACTTATTATATTCTAATTCTATCTCTCTATACAGGACATTTTCAAATTGTCGCACTATTGCTGATAACTTCAGTGGAAAGAAATCACTATGATAAAGGACCCGTGGAGCTGTTAACCTAACATATCCTGTACAAAAACCTTTATCATGTCTATCTGCATTCCCCTCTGCTTCCCCCACAGAAAATACAGTCAACTCATCACAAAATTCATTGGCATATAAGGACACATTCAAAAGTGAATCGTCAGAACAAACGCTCAGATTGTCCACATCATTTACATTACTAGCTTCAGTATTAACATTGTCATTAGGCATTCGATTTTGAAAAAAATAATTTTAAATGCAGTTTCCTACAAAAATGACTTGCTTCCAAAGTGACATCACCTAAAGACTGAAAAAATGTAGGAACAAATTTAGTTCCCTTCAATAACAAACCTTTAACATCATTACTTACATTCAAGTCAGAAAGATTAACAATATTTAAATCCGTACGATCGAATGTCCTCATGCACAACATGCTTGGGTAAAATGCAAGCATCAATATTGATGTTAGTAAAAGAATTAACATTAGAGTCAATGCAACTGCCATTAGTTCTTTCTTCTTCTGTCGTTGCCACTTCCACTGTATGTATTCGCTCCCTGCCATTTCTGAGCCCTAGTTTTAACTTGCTGTACTAAGGATGGTTGGTCTTCTACAGTACCCTCATTTACAATGGCCTCCTCAAATGACACATTCTTCTTTCGACTAGAAGCCATTTCAGCCGAGGAAGCTGAAGAGTCACGTGGTATTTGGGATTTACTGCCATTATGAACACACCTGGACCTTCCCTTTCTCATTTTCCTTTGCCACGAGAAAATGGTGCCATTTTTATTGTCCCTTATATCAACATTCTAACTTTCCCTTTTTCCATGTAATCACTGCCTCCTCGACCTTACTGTCACAGCCCTGGATCTCCTTGATCCTGTTGTTAAAAGACGAAACAGGAACCAATATGTTCAAGCGATCCTGTAACTGTAAAATCTCCTCCTACACTTTGATACGTTGTCTAACATTTCTTTTGACAAGTATTTTCAACTAATCTGCAGTACACACTAGAGCAATTTGCTTCCACTCTTCAAACAGGTCACTCTCTTCCTTCAAAAAATCAAACGAAGGTAACCGGTCTACTCTAAGACCCCTAGGGGTCAAATCCAAGCTTAAATATTTTTCTAGTAAGCCGGTATCATCAAAAAGAGTTACCTCTTTGTTGAGCAATCGTTTCAATAACAGAAAATCCCCCTCATGTGAATCCGGCTCTCTCAAATGCCAAAGATCCTTTGAAGCTGCTCTAGCATCCCTTTCCTTCCATATTTCAACCAGTGAGGTAGGAATGGAAATGGGAGGAAAATCAGCCTCAGTTCCAGACATGAGAAGCCAGCTAATGCAGCTCAGGCTCGAAATTTGAAAAACGAAAAAAAAACATTCCAACGAGCACCAACAGTCATATAAACAAATACAGACTGAAACCAGGCTGAAATAAAGCGGAAAATACACCAAGAATAGAATAAAATCTCTTTACTGGTGCTTTCCGGTACCTCGGCTCAACAGTTTGGAAGCAGTTGGCAAGATGATGGGTGAGGATCCACACAAAAGTTTTATATTACAGTTTTTAGAGTTTTCTTTGACACATAATTGCGTCAGATTTAACAAAACAGTATTTTCTACAGAAAGAGGGTACTGCGATGGGGGCTGCATATGCCCCATCATATTATTTTTATGAATCATTTTGAAAATCTGTTTGTTTATAATCCTGAATTTTTCAGGCAACATGTGGTCATCTATAAGAGATATATAGATGATTTGTTTTTTATATGTAGGGGTGATATTTTTGAGTTTAAAGACTTCGTGGACAATCTCAATCAGAATAATAATTTTGGGTTAGAATTTACTCACATTACAAATAGGAAGAGAGTACAGTTTCTTGACATATAATTTTTTGTAACAAATGATAGGGGTTTCTTTTAGACCTTTCACCAAAGAGACAGCAGTTAATATTTTTTTATCAGCTCATAGTATGCCCCCCCACACACACTTTTTGGCTGCATTACCTCATGGAGAATACAATAGTATTTTTAACAACACTTGTGAAAAACACACTGTGAAAGAGGAGTTTTTGAAAGTCAGACAAAAGTTGTTGAAGAGATACTTTATATGTTCCTGACAAAGCAGAAAGGGCGTTTGGGAATTCTGTTACATTCAACCATAGTTCATTTGGCAGCACATCGCGTGGTTTTAGGGTAACTTTGGTTCTGTATTTAGTACAGATAGTGATGAAAAAATGTTTTTTGTCACTAAGTATTCCCCTTTTTTCTAAAAGTTTGAGGATGGTTGTAGAGAGATTTTGTTCCATAATCATGAATGAACTAACCCTGAAGAATTTATTCCCTAGGAGAATCACTTTTTCTTATAGTAGATTTTCCAACTTGAAGGAATTGTTAAATACAAAAAAAGTTAAGAGAAATCAGGGATACCAGGGATGTTATTCATGTGGACATTGTAAAATCTGTAGGAAAGTTCACAATTTAGATGGAACTCTCATAAATGGTAAAAAAATATAGGGCTACGGAGTTATTTAATTGCAGATCCTGTGTGGTGTTTTACATTATTGGTTGTGGATGTGATCCAATAAGATGGTATATTGGGCAAACCAAGAGAATGGTAAAAACTCATCTAATGGAGCATATGGGTGACATCAAACATGGTAAGGTTGAAAATCCTATGGCAGAACATTTTCAGACTGTTCATGCTGGTCTTTATTCCAGTTTAATTTTTAGTGTCCTGGCCAAACCATTTAACAAACAAGGCAATGTGTTTTTTAGTGAATTATTAAAGTTAGAGACCAAATTTATTATTAACTGTGGTGCACTATTTCCCAGAGGTCTAAACCAGGAACTTAATATTAATATTTGTTATTAAGTAATAGCTTGTTTGTCTTATGCTGTAAGAGCTCAAATGTTGGTCACTTCAGTTTAACGTTTTTCTCTTCTTCATATGTGTTTTTTCCTCTCATAAAGGATTTTATTCATGTGCAACTTGGTCACAAAGTTCTTTATTATATTATGCTATTCATAGCATTAATAACTGAATATGACATGTTATCTCTTTGGGCTTGTAATGTATTTATACATTTTTATGTATATAACCTCATGCGTCACATAACTTGGGATGTCCGTGTATTATTATGCATTACTATTTTATTCATTCATATGTGCATTTCTGATATGTTGTGACTTGGATGGACGAGATGGTTATGGGTTAATGAGTAATATTCACAGTTTAACACTTTTGTAATTGAATGGTTTTTATCAAGCCTAATTGATGTGTATTTAAATATGTTGCACTTTATGGTGTAAAAATGATTCCTTTGAACGGCTGTTGAGCCGAGCTACCAGGAAGCACCAGTAAAGAGATTTTTTTTCTATTCTTGGCGTATTTTTTGCTTTATTTCAGCCTAGTTTCAGTCTGTATTTGTTTATATGACTATTCATATTTTACTATATTATTTTCAAATGGAACAAGTGACAAAACATTATTCTTCTTGGTATATATTTATCTTTGAAAAGCAGCTATGTTATAAACATTTGGGAAACTCACATAACAGATGACATTTGGCACGTGCTTAAAATGTTTTTTTATTTGCAAATATCACGCAGAAACCCCCTGCGGTGCCTCAGCTGAAGCAAGCATGTCAGAAACAAAAGGCCAACTCATGAGCTTCCTGTAAGTACAAAAGACTGTCTATATGTCATCGGGGAAACAGGAGGTCTATGGGATATAATTTTGCAATGCAGTACAGAAAAAGGGACTCAGATTCAGACTGACTTTTATCATTATGTCCAGGTGTTAGGTTAGCATTTTTGTCACATACATTTTTTAACTAAGTATGTAGCAACAGGATAGAGACAGTTTTGATGTTCACTTTGTAAGAAATAAGTAAGATGACAGGCTGTAGAAACCACATCATAAAAATAGTGTAGGAGAAGAACATGGCATTTGTTAAGACGATTGTCACACAAATGAACATCTGCTGGGCTGTCCTGATATAATTTTCCTGCTTATTAGACACTGTTTTGCAGAATGTTTAATATTGCAGCTGCAGGAATCATCAGATTGAGCAGCAATGTGCCATTCATTTCAGGGTGCAGCAGAGCTAGTACCTTCTATGAAGCATAATACAGTTTATTACACACAGATGATATTTTCTTACAGCCTGTCCTGACATATCAAATGCTGTTTCCATAATAACAGACAAATGGCTTGATGCGTACTAGACAAAACTGGTTCTGTCAGTCACTCAAAAAAGACTAGAAAACATGGACAGGGTGCTGTATGCTTGACAGTGTATTCTTGACTGTTTGAATCTAAATGGTCTTTATGCTGTCATTGTTCCTTATAACCTGAAGCCATAGAGACCTGTAATAGGAAGTCTCCATTTATAACCTATATTATGAAATCATAACTCTCTACTGACCAGATTTTTGCAAAATGTCTAGATTTTGACTTCATATTTTTCTCTGTTCCAAATAAAATTTGTGGTTTTCTGGCAAAACACTTAGTATTGAAATCACCACATAATGACATACATTTGAGTTTTAGACTTAATATCTTTCATGCATGCTAACAGAAATCCTGTTTTCTGTCAACTTTCTAAGTTTATAAGAGCAATATTTGAAATATGTTCCTATTTTTGGACCTTTGTTCCCCCATTATTTTAGGCTTTGGCCAGATTTCTTGTGGTAAGAGGCTGAGTTGTAGTATGAAATTTCTTGGAATCCAAAGCAATTCTTATAATGCAGAATGCTTTCAGTTTCTTTGTTTTTAATAATATAAACAGTAACAGTCAGTTTTTTTTATCATTTGTAAACCCAAAAGACTCAAATGGCTGTCTTAAGACCCCCAAGTTTTATCTGAATAATTAACTTGCTTAGAATTACAAAGAATGCAAGTGGAGTGTGAAAGAATCAAACTCAGATTTGCAATGTACTGCCCTAATCCACTTGACTTCAAAAGCCTTGTTATTACTCCGTAGTCTTTTACTCAATTTTGTAAAATGGCACATTTACTAAAATTGCAATTTCTTCAAACTATCTACAATTGTAGACATATATGAAGATATCTACAGCCGTGCATATGTTATGACGTTTCCTTTTTATCTCCTTATTCCCACACAAAGGCTGGGATTCATAGAGAGGTTATGCAATGTGTAGTGTTAAACAGAATTATTAATATCCAAGAACAGGGAGTGAGGAAGTTGAATGCTCAAAACTGCACAATATGTACACATGCAAATGTGTAGATAATGGATGTAAATGAAATCACATGAAGATTAGGAAAATGAAATATTCAAATGTAGGAGGCTAGAATAGCACAGACATTCAGATAGATATAAAATGGTAACACAGTGTACCTGCACTAACATAATTTAAAGTCAGTTATTGCTGGAGCACAAGGGAGGAACCATGTCAGGCCTACCATCAGAGGTATCTTAGCAACTGTTTTGGTAGCCATGTTCAATATCAGTGCAGGGGGCGGCTGTAGTGGTGCAGCAGTTAGCATTGCCACCACACAGCAAGAGGTTCTCTGGTTCGATCCTTGGCTGGGGTGCCTTCTGTGCGGAATCTGCATGTCCTCCCTGTGGTCACGTGGGTTTCCTCTGGGTACTCCGGTTTCCTCCCACATCCCAAAGATATGCTGTAGGTGGATTGGATAATCTAAATTGACCCTAGGTGTGAGTGTGTGTGTGCCTTCTGTGGAAGGTCAGGCGCTGGGCTGACAACTCAGCACTGTAAAACTCCACTAGCAATCATGAGCGGACAGGTGATCCACCATGGCGACCCCTAACTGGGAAAAGCCGAAAGTAGAAGAAGAAGATGAAGATCAATGTCAGTGCTGGCTATATTGCACATCATGGCCACCCTTGCAAAGGGAGGCATTTAAAGAGCACTTCACATACCATCACCTAAAAAGACAGAAGTTGATTGTACTGGAGTTGACAGGGATGCATTACAGAACCTAGTTGAATTGTGCTGCTCACAAGTAGAATTAAAGAGTATTCAAATTGTGCTCATTTCTGTGACTACTAAGGTATGTTAGTATTTAATTATTTATTTGTTTACTCACTAACTTACTCCTTGTGACTTGGTTAGTCTGATTAATCTAGCAACTTTTTTTCAGAGGAAACCCAAACTGGTATTCATACTGACAAAGGAAAATTTGCCTAGGACACCTGGCAACTTCCTTTACTCTTTTCAAGCACTAGGTGGCATTAGAGGGCTTTCACTATCATTTAGAGAGGTTTACCTTCATGTGTGCGTATTGCACAAGGGTGAACAGCAATTGTCCGAAAGGCCTTTTGCAAACGCCGAACGGAAAATGTTCAAATGCGCAATGAGTGAATGCACAGTGACATTCGCTCATTGCACATTCGGCATTTTGGGGCAGATTGCACTATAGTGGGGATCGGAAAATGGTCCCTTTCCCCACTGTAGTGCAATCTCGGAGTTAGAATATTAAAGTGGGAGCTGTGGGGGTGCAGGAGGGCTTGCCCCCCGCTTTACACTTTATTACATTTTTTTTCAATATTTATGTTCGAAAATCAGTGAACCTACTTTTCGATTTGCTGATTTTTGAACATGTAAAATTGTCGCTGTTATGACTTTTGTGGTTACGATTCACTCATATGAGCAATCGCACCAGTGTGATTCGGTGCTGTAAAGAGAAACCATTTAGAGATGTTCAAGGTGGAGGAAGGAGTGAATATTTTTTGCAGGAGAAGGTTTGGAGTGAAAATGAGAGTGAGATAAGATCCTGGTTATGATACTGGAGAGCACAGGTCTTGATGAAGATGTATTGGGAAAATTTAATGAAGGAAGGACAGCAAATGAAGGTAGAGGAGAACTGGAGTGCCATGATGGATTGAGTATTGCTGGAGCAGTTGGATGATAAAGCCAGTAATGTGGCAGAGAGTCAAAAGGCAGGAAATGATGGAACAGAGGGATGCTCATCTGGTGGATTAATCAGTTTTAAGAACATGCCTTTGCAGCTCAGTAGTGTTGCTTGTCTTGTGTATTCATATAAGACAATGAAGCCTGGGTGTCCATTTAAGATGTTTATTACATACAAACACATCAGGATGGATGACTGAAACATTAAACTTAAACGAACTCACTAACTGACTGACTGCTACACACATACTTGCTTTCACTCTGGCTGTTCACTCAAAATGGCACACTTGCTTACACATGCTCAGTACTTATATGCACATGCCCAAAGACTGGAATGGCTCTAAAATGTACATCGCACCCTCTGATCTACATCCTCCATGTTTGACTATTCTGTCATGCAAATGAAAATGACAGTTGGATAAGTATGCAAATTACACACTCATATACAACAATAACAATCATGTCCAGGGTGCTGTCTATCTACGTTTATGTCTTGAGATATACACTCATATACAAACAATAACAATCATGTCCAGGTTGCTGTGTATCTATGTTTATGTCTTGAGATATGACCTGACTTCATAATTTATTTATTTATTTTAGTTTATTTTATTTTACATTTGTTAACTGGGAAAGTCCGACTTGGAACAAAGCCAATTTTCAACGGAGGCCCGAGGAGAAAAGCTCCAGATGCATGTCTTTGTAACATAATGTAATAATCAGATGTGGGTTTAGAAACAGGGACAGTCACAGGATTTTCAGGGATGCTTTCAGGAACAGTAACAGACGATGAAATGTACTCTGGAATAGGAACATTGGACAAATCACTCTGAGAATTAGAGTCTCTACTACAGACAAGATGCTGTAACACTGGCTCAGACACCGGTAGTAAATGTGTCTGATTCTGTCTGAATTCCCTACCTTGCGACTCAATGATGTATGATCTCAGATCTTCACACAAATGTTTCACGAGTCCTATTTGTTCAAATTCTTTTTCTGTCTGCATCCTGATTATTACTCCTTCTTTTAGTGGATTCAGAGGCTTGATAATTTTTTCATAGTAGGACTTTTGGGAAAATGCTTATTTGGGGGTTGAGCTTTGATGCTTTCTTGTTTTTTAGCACTCAGAATCAACAAATTCTTACTGATTGGTAGTGTGATTCTGGTTTGTCTCAACATAAGTCTCTGAGGAGGTGAACCAAGTAAAGTGTCACGAGGAATGTTTCTGAGATTAAGCAGATTAAAGAAAACATCAGTATTGTCTCATCTGGATTTCTCCAACAGCTGTTTTGCACTTTGAACTACACATTCAGCCAAGCCATTAGATTGTGGGATTCAGGACTACTAGTAACATGAACAAAGTCCCATGTTTCAGCAAGTCTTTTGAACTGCTGAATTGTAAACTGTGCACCGCTGTCATAAATGACTTTATGCGGACTACCATAGACAGAAAAATGTCTCTTCAACTTCATAATGACATTACCAGAAAATAGGTTATGAAGCAGGTCAACCTCGAACCAATTTGAATAAGAGTCTACTAACACCAAATAATATTGACCATTCCACTCAAAAATATCTGTAGCTACTGTCAACCAAAGTAGTTCAGGAATCTGGCTTAACTGAAGTGGTTCTTTTTGTTGATGTTGTTTAGCACTATTACAAACAGTACAAACTGAAAGTTTCTTCTCAATATCTTTTGACATAGAAGGCCAAAATACTAGTCCTCTCACCCTTCTTTTGGTAGAATCAGTTCTTGGGTGACCGTGATGCAAAATTTTAATATACTCTTGTTGGAAGGACTTTGGAATGATCACTTTTGGACCTTTCATGATGATACCATCTTCCATCAAAATCTCGTCTCTGTAAGGAAAATACTGCTGCACATCTGGTGGTAAACAAGATTGCTTTGACGGCCCTTCTCGGCTAATAAAGTGGTTGAGCTTCTGGAGAACTGGATCTGAAACTGTGTGAGTTCTAAGCTCATCAAGATATGCGGAAGAAACATCTCTCACTTCTGTGACTTCAAAATCAGGTTTCTCATTCTCATACTGTTCAAGGATTTTTTCTGGGAGATTGGGATAAAGTGCCAGCAAGACAAAGGAGTTTGTCTTATGTGTAAAGCAAATGGAAATTGTACTTTTGCAATTTTAACAAAATGTATTGCAATCTTGCAGGAGCTGTGCATTGGCTTATTCAAAACAGTGACCAAAGGCTGGTGGTCAGCTCTGATTTTAATAGGTCGGCCATAAATATAATCATGGAACTTCGAACATGGAAACATAACTGTCAAAAGCTCTCTCTCAATTCGAGCATACTGCATCTCAGTTTGGGTTAGAGGTCTGGATGCATAGGCTACTTGTCTACCCTCTTGAAGAATGACTGCACCTAGACCAAACCTTGAAGCATCACAAGAAAAATTGTTACTAGTTTGTGAACATCATAATATCTTAAAGCGGGTGACTACCAATTTTCTGTTTCAGGACTTTGAATGCTCTTTGGTGATGTGCTGACCAGGACCAGGTTGCATCTTTGCATGTCAGCTCTCTAAGTAGTGCTGAAAGTTCACTTAAATCTGGAATGAACTTGCCTAAATAGTTGACCATGTCAAGAAAATGTTGCAAGGCTGTGACATTGTCTGGAACTGGCATCTCAAGAACTGCAGCTTGCTTGGAAGGATCTGGTCATAAACCTGAACTAGTAAACAACTGACCCACATAAATAATTTCTTGTAGCCTGAATTTACATTTCTGAAGATTCACTTTAAGATTCACTTCATGATCATGTTCCAGAACTTTCATGACATTTCTATCGTGTTTGACTTCACCATTGCCTCCTACAAGAAATATCATCTACTATTATAGCATATGGATAGCCAGAACAAATATTATTCCATTGTACGTTCGATGACTTCACTGGCAGAATTTATCACAAATGGCATTCTCAAAAATCTGTATCTTCCAAATGGTGTACTAAAAGTGGTTAGCAATGAAGATTTTCGATAAAGCAAAATTTGCCAAAATGAACCTTTTGCATCTAACACAGAAATAACAGTGGCATTTGGAATAACAGCTGCAATTTTTTCAACTGTACGCATTGGATTATGAGGTCATTTTAGTGATTTGTTCAAATCTCTTGGATCAATAAATATTCTAATATCATCTGAGCTTTTCTTATGAGCTACCACCATAGAGGATACCCATTCAATTGCTTAGTCTACTGGACAAATTAATTCTTGGTGCACCATTCTGTCTAGCTCAGCTTTGAATTTGCCCTACAAGGCTACTGGAACTTTCCATGCTGGTCTGACAACTGGGCTTACCTTGTGGTCTAACTTCATGTAGTACACAACTGGGAGTTTGCATAGTTCATCTTCAAAAATATCAGCATAGTCAGAAAAAACATTTTGTGTGAAATTTTCCTTGTTAGACTTGCTTATATGGTGAACTTCTTTGTTAAATGAAAGCAGTCCCATTCCCAAACTGTCCTTGATGCCTAATAATGACTGCACATGTCTCTTGACTATGTAAAATTGCAAGTCATAGCTGTTCCCAGCAGAATGTTATGAAAGCACTACTAAGCCTACGGTTTGAAATTTTTCACCACCATAAGCAACAAGCCTCGCACACTTTGCCAGATCTATTTTTTTCCCAGCTTTTACTTTAGCAAATACATCTGCTGACATAACACTGAACATTGAACCAGTACCATATTTGAGCCTACAGGTCTCCCATTAATCTGAACAGTGCAAAATATTTCATTCTTTTCTTGTCAACAAATCTACTGGCTTGACTGTTTCACCAAGCACAGATACACCATCAACATAAAAAGCAGGGATGCAGCTTTCTAGTTGGTCAACTTGCCTCTTTGAATGTTCTTTTTTAATAAACACTACCACAAGATAAGGTGTTTGAGATGACCTTTATATTGTTTTATTAGGCTGGTGGCTTTATCTTGTTTTATTTGGTCACTTTTTGGTCTGGTGATTTTATCTTGTTTTATTTGGTCATTTCTTTTTTAATAAAAGAATATGCCCCCTTTAGATTTTCAAAGCCTTTTGAAATTATTCCACTTTTTACATCTGTGGCACTGCTGACCAAAAGCTAAGCACTTCTCTCGTTTGGGCTCATGGTTACCTCCACAATTACGACAGTTGACAATTAGGCTTGCCGCAGGTTTTGCTGAGTCACCCCTCTGTTTTACTGAATGTGCCTTCAGTTTCATGGTAGCTGCTCTTGGTTTTGCTGAAGCGACCACACACTTAGGCCTGTATCTTTTAACCTTGTGCTGCATACTATCAACATTAGCACTGGAATGCACTGCAAGGATGCTTTTCTCATTTGTAAGCATATTTGTGTGCTTTTCTGTGAGCTCATATATCTGACAAATCTCTATGGCTTTACATAAAGTTAAATGACTGTCTTGAAGCAAAATCTTTCTCATTGCATCATTTTTAATACCACAGACAAGCCTGTCTTTTAGCAACTCATCTCTCAGCTCAGCAAATCTGCTCGTTTTTGCTTTATTTCTCGAGTCAGTTATATATGCTGCAAAAGTTACACCTGGCTTTTAATCTCTTGTGTAAAATATGTGCCTTTCCATTGTAACATTTGTTTGGGGGTTGCACATTTCTCTAAATTTACGTTTTAAGCACTCTGGGACTTCCTGTGTTTCAGCCTGTACCACAGTATGGGGGTCTTCCCCCTCCCCTGCAAACAAAGCAGGTGCACACACAAATGAACACTGCCTTTCAATGGCTTCTGAACCAGCTAGATTACGCAGAATAAATGCCTTTGTGTGTGCATGTTTGTCTGAAAAAGCAGCCTGTATGTAAATATCACACTCTTGCTGAAACACTCTCCAATTTTCTCCAACATTATTAGGTTCATAGGTTCATAGGTAAGTACTAGGCTATCTGCCCAAGGGCATCTGTAAGCCTAGCCAGAATGTGTTGGCTTTCACTGCTCCCTTAGATTAGTTCCCTGTGCCTCTGCCTAGCAGAGCCACTGCAGTGATCCCCGGGGTAAATTTTCTGTTTCACATCCACTCATCAATGTTTCTCTTGAAAAGTGTTAGTGAGGGGCTCTGCCTAATGTAGATTGGAATCCTGTTCCAAAGCATGGGGAGTCTCTGGGACAAGAATCTATCCCTCCAGCACGTCCTATTTATCATTGTGGTGAGGTTTAGATCCCTAGATCGTGTGGCTCTTGGGGATTTGCTTTTTATTAGGTGGAGCATGCCATTCAGTTCTGGGTTGGACATGGCCTTACATGTCAGGCAGAGACCACCTCTGAGTAAGCGGTATGCAACCAAGTACAGCTGGAGTTTCTTCAATCGGGCTGCATAGGGCATCTGTTTGAGGCCAGTAATCCTCTTGGTGTGGTACTTCTGTGGTCTTTCCAGCTGTTGCAGGTGTCTTTTAATGTACATCCATTTGTACTCTATGATGGGTCTGATGAGTGATGAGTAGAGGAGCACAATAACCTCTTTTGTTCTAGATGTGAGCCCTTTTGTGATTAGGTGGGCCACATAGAAGGATTTTCTAACTACCTTGGCAATATGATTATCAAAGGAGATATTACTATCTGCTTAGGTCCCCAGATCCCTTATTACATTTTCTGTATTTAGGGGACTATCACGTATGTGGTAGTTTGTGGGTACTTTGTTTTTTCCAAAGGGGATGACTATGCACTTTTTGGCATTTAGCTTGAGGCAATGATTTTGACACCAAGTATCTGTCTCAGTGAGACCCTTCTGAAGGATGTCTGTATCAGCCAGAGAGTCAATTATGAACCCCATTTTGCAGTCATCTATGAACTTCATCAGCCATAGTCCTCCTGTGCTTGCCTGTAACTCTGAGAAGTATATACCAAAAAGGAGGGGCCCCAGGACTGAGCCCTGGGGGATGCCACTTGTAACCAGTTTAGAGTCGGACCTAGAGCCTGCAACTCTTACCGTGTGGGTTCTATCTGTGAGCCAACTGGCAACCCATCTCGTGACATAGGGGTTTATGTTCAGACTGGTGACCTTGTCTATAATACCAGAATGGGGAATGGTGTCAAAAGCATGTGTGAGGTCTAGGTAGGCTGTGTGGACCTCCTTTCCCTCATTTAAAGGCTTGGTAACTGTCTCAAAGTAGTCCACTAGGTTTAGCAGGCATGATCTTTACGGGTATTGTGCAATATGTACATAGTTCCAGTGGTCATCCCCCCCATACTATTAACTCACTTCCATATAGTGAAATGTTGCGGATTCACAGATTATGCAACAACAAAAATATATTTTATGGGGAATTAGAACTGTCATCTAATTCATTTTTACATAGAGGTTATAGTGAAGCTTTATTAAGGGAAGCTTATGAAAAACTTTTTAGAAATAATGATGACAAACACAAATGTATGATGCATAACAACTTAAGAAATTTTAACAGAAGTCCAGAAGACAAAGAAGTTATGTATTTTGTCACCAAATATAATTGTTTTTCTGGTGAATTTGTTAAAATAGTTTCCCAATTTTGGAATTATTTGTGTTCATTGAATAATGTTAAAACTTGGCTAAATGCTAATTTAAAGTTTTCGTACTGCAGGGGCAAAAGTATTAAAGACATGTTGGTAAAAAGTAGATTCAATTTTCCAAGTGAGGCTGTACAGCATAATCTTACAAGCAGAGGTACAGTCAAATGTGGCAAATGCAAAGCTTGTAAGTTTATAGTTCCTTTTTTTGAACACATTAATAACATTGCCTTTCAAGTAAAACACTCTTTTAATTGTCACACAGAAAGAGTGATTTATGCCCTAAGTTGTTCGTGTAAGAAGTTCTATATTGGAGAGACGAAAAGAGCCTTTAAAATAAGGCTCTTAGAACATGTCAGAGACATTGTTAATAAAAAAGTAGAAAGTCCTGTAGCAACACATTTTCTACAGTGTCATAACAGCAGTCCTGATAATTTATGTGCAACTATTTTAGAACAAATACCAATTTATAAATATAATAGCTTAAATACAAAATGTTTGTTGCAACAAAAAGAAGCTATTTTTATTCTGAAGTTTAGAACGTTATTTCCTGAAGGTCTTAATGAAGATTTTAATTGGAGAATGCTTGTTAATTGAATAATGATGTTTTTTATCATTAATTGTATTAATTGACCTAATTAGTGATTATGTATATATATGTGAACAGAGTTTTAGTTCTTTGTACTCCTTGAAGGCTCAGGCCGAGACGTCAGAGGAAAATCAGTTTTGGAATAAATCGCTCTTTGGTGGATCCTTTCGTTGTTTTTTCTTTCTGGTGTGTTCCTGGTTGTTTTATACATGTCTACGGATCCTCAACTACAACTACCACGAGTATTTCGTGAAACCATGGATGGCAGCCAGTTATCTTTGGACAATTTTCTTACCAATTCCACTGAGAGAGGTGAGCGTCTGCCTTTAACTAGAAACTCAACTGAAAAAAACCCACCCATTTGGGAACAATGGGAACATGACCGTAAAAAACATTTTCCTAATCCCTTTTCTTCTGTGGGTAAGAAAATTCCTTTACCATCAAATGCTGAACATAAATCATTATTTGAAAATCTGGAAAAGAAAATGTGGAAGGAAACATCAACGTTTTTCAATATTTGTGGACTGCAAAGATACATTGACACAGAAACCACTCCGAGAGGTTTAAGGGTGTATAAACATCCTACAACACCCTTTGATCTAACCATAGAAACTGATGTTTCCTTTCATAAACGATGGGTTGCTGCAGCGCATAATTGTGTTACAGAATGGCTCCACATCTTGGTGGAGCGGGATCAACTGAAACAAACTGAATTATGCACAGATATAAAGAAAATTTGTCATGATATTTCAAAATGCGTTCCTGTTTCCACCTTAAATGACTTTTTAGTTCAAACTCAAGATAAATTAAAGGAGTTCGAACTTAATTTGATAGAACGTAAAAAAGGCAAGCTTGTCAGAGACCTGCGTGATTACGAGATGAATAAGGCTTTCATCTCGAGAGCCAATCGGAACAAGGGACGCAAACGAGTGAGATTCCAGGCTGATTCTAGCCATCAACGTCATTCAAACTCGTCAGCATCCGTTTCTGAAGGAGGATTCACCTCGGGAGAAGAAGAATATGAAGATTCAGAATTTCCCGGTTTACCGGCAGCTCAGCAACCAGCAGGTTTTCGACAGACTTTTCGTAATGACACGTTCCAGTCATCTAGGAACTCGCAAGGACAAAAACGCCAACGGGAATTTACCCAATACACAGCATATGAACAGAATGGACAGGGTGGCCACAAGAGAGGTAAATGGTAACCCAGTTCAAAATCATCACAGTGACTATGTTGTGAATTTATCTAAATATTCATTTAATGATGAGGAAATTTCAGTTTTGAATCTTGGTTTAAAATTCATCCCTACTGTTGTACCAGGGTTACATGATTTAAAAACGGATGTGTATAGATTCGGCAGAAAACTACATCTTAAACATTTTTTTAGTCAAAATGTCAATCAGGTTCAGGATAATTCTGACAGTAGTTCTAGTGCATCGTTAGACAGCTTCTATTCATGTACATCTGATGAGTCAGTCAATGCATACTCTAGATTAGATACTGAGAAAATACCTTCTAGCAGTCACTTTACACCTCATGTTCTACATTATGAAGTTTCTAATTTTGTGAAAATGGTTAACCATACTATTGACACAACATTCAATTCTTTTATACGTAACAAAAGTAATATTAAATACAATATGACGTTTAAAGAATGGCAGACCTTATGTTTGCTCAGCAAGAGAAATGATATAATTTTCAAACCTGCTGACAAAGGTAACAAGTTGGTAGTTCTTGATCCGAAGGATTATTTTCACATGTGCATGGAACATCTCCATGACTTTAACACATATGAAAAAACAAATGTTGAGAGTTATAATTTTGCTATTATGGAATACAAAGCTATGATATCCAAAGGTCTAAGACTAGGTTACTTTGTTACTAGTGATGTTAAGAACAAATTTCAAGTGGATGATTGTGACATGGCTTACTTTTATTGCTTGCCTAAAATACACAAAAACTTATTGAAACCATCTGGCAGACCTATTGTTTCAGGTCGCAGATATTTCTTGCACAATTTGGGCATATTTTTACATCATTATTTTTCATCTTATGCAATGGCATTACCCTCTTTTTTGGTGGATGTTTTTGATTTTTTAGACAAGATAAGAAATGTAAAATGGAATAAAAACATGTATTGGGTAACCATTGATGTTAAGAGCTTATATACAAGCATCAGCCATAAGTTTGGCATAGAAGCTGTTAGGTTTTTCTTAGGTAATTCTCCTGTCACTGAATATATTGTGGAGCTGACTGAATTTTGTTTAACTAACAACTTTTTTGAATTTCATAATGATTTATATCGTCAAAAACAGGAGACTGCCATGGGGGCTGCATTTGCCCCCATGTATGCAAATTTAGCCATGGGGCTGTTTGAATTTGAGTATATATATAGACATAAATTTTTTCATCAACATGTAATCAAGTATTATCGATATGTGGATGATTTAATTTTTTTAGTGGAAGGAGACCAGGCTTTGGCACATCAATTTTTTATTGATTTAAACTCTAACAGATTTTTCCTGGAATTTGATGGTTTACAAATAAACACTTGTATTTCCTTCCTTGATGCTAAACTAGAAATCTTGAATGGTAAAGAACTAATTACTTCAGTAAACAGGAAATTTACGGGTATTGTGCAATATGTACATAGTTCCAGTGGTCATCCCCCCCATACTATTAACTCACTTCCATATAGTGAAATGTTGCGGATTCACAGATTATGCAACAACAAAAATATATTTTATGGGGAATTAGAACTGTTATCTAATTCATTTTTACATAGAGGTTATAGTGAAGCTTTATTAAGGGAAGCTTATGAAAAACTTTTTAGAAATAATGATGACAAACACAAATGTATGATGCATAACAACTTAAGAAATTTTAACAGAAGTCCAGAAGACAAAGAAGTTATGTATTTTGCCACCAAATATCATTGTTTTTCTGGTGAATTTGTTAAAATAGTTTCCCAATTTTGGAATTATTTGTGTTCATTGAATAATGTTAAAACTTGGCTAAATGCTAATTTAAAGTTTTCGTACTGCAGGGGCAAAAGTATTAAAGACATGTTGGTAAAAAGTAGATTCAATTTTCCAAGTGAGGCTGTACAGCATAATCTTACAAGCAGAGGTACAGTCAAATGTGGCAAATGCAAAGCTTGTAAGTTTATAGTTCCTTTTTTTGAACACATTAATAACATTGCCTTTCAAGTAAAACACTCTTTTAATTGTCACACAGAAAGAGTGATTTATGCCCTAAGTTGTTCGTGTAAGAAGTTCTATATTGGAGAGACGAAAAGAGCCTTTAAAATAAGGCTCTTAGAACATGTCAGAGACATTGTTAATAAAAAAGTAGAAAGTCCTGTAGCAACACATTTTCTACAGTGTCATAACAGCAGTCCTGATAATTTATGTGCAACTCTTTTAGAACAAATACCAATTTATAAATATAATAGCTTAAATACAAAATGTTTGTTGCAACAAAAAGAAGCTATTTTTATTCTGAAGTTTAGAACGTTATTTCCTGAAGGTCTTAATGAAGATTTTAATTGGAGAATGCTTGTTAATTGAATAATGATGTTTTTTATCATTAATTGTATTAATTGACCTAATTAGTGATTATGTATATATATGTGAACAGAGTTTTAGTTCTTTGTACTCCTTGAAGGCTCAGGCCGAGACGTCAGAGGAAAATCAATTTTGGAATAAATCGCTCTTTGGTGGATCCTTTCGTTGTTTTTTCTTTCTGGTGTGTTCCTGGTTGTTTTGCACACACAAATGAACACTGCCTTTCAATGGCTTCTGAACCAGCTAGATTACGCAGAATAAATGCCTTTGTGTGTGCATGTTTGTCTGAAAAAGCAGCCTGTATGTAAATATCACACTCTTGCTGAAACACTCTCCAATTTTCTCCAACATTATTAGGTTCATAGGTTCATAGGTAAGTACTAGGCTATCTGCCCAAGGGCATCTGTAAGCCTAGCCAGAATGTGTTGGCTTTCACTGCTCCCTTAGATTAGTTCCCTGTGCCTCTGCCTAGCAGAGCCACTGCAGTGATCCCCGGGGTAAATTTTCTGTTTCACATCCACTCATCAATGTTTCTCTTGAAAAGTGTTAGTGAGGGGCTCTGCCTAATGTAGATTGGAATCCTGTTCCAAAGCATGGGGAGTCTCTGGGACAAGAATCTATCCCTCCAGCACGTCCTATTTATCATTGTGGTGAGGTTTAGATCCCTAGATCGTGTGGCTCTTGGGGATTTGCTTTTTATTAGGTGGAGCATGCCATTCAGTTCTGGGTTGGACATGGCCTTACATGTCAGGCAGAGACCACCTCTGAGTAAGCGGTATGCAACCAAGTACAGCTGGAGTTTCTTCAATCGGGCTGCATAGGGCATCTGTTTGAGGCCAGTAATCCTCTTGGTGTGGTACTTCTGTGGTCTTTCCAGCTGTTGCAGGTGTCTTTTAATGTACATCCCAAATGGGGCATTGTACTCTATGATGGGTCTGATGAGTGATGAGTAGAGGAGCACAATAACCTCTTTTGTTCTAGATGTGAGTCCTTTTGTGATTAGGTGGGCCACATAGAAGGATTTTCTAACTACCTTGGCAATATGATTATCAAAGGAGAGATTACTATCTGCTTAGGTCCCCAGATCCCTTATTACATTTTCTGTATTTAGGGGACTATCACGTATGTGGTAGTTTGTGGGTACTTTGTTTTTTCCAAAGGGGATGACTATGCACTTTTTGGCATTTAGCTTGAGGCAATGATTTTGACACCAAGTATCTGTCTCAGTGAGACCCTTCTGAAGGATGTCTGTATCAGCCAGAGAGTCAATTATGAACCCCATTTTGCAGTCATCTATGAACTTCGTCAGCCATAGTCCTCCTGTGCTTGCCTGTAACTCTGAGAAGTATATACCAAAAAGGAGGGGCCCCAGGACTGAGCCCTGGGGGATGCCACTTGTAACCAGTTTAGAGTCGGACCTAGAGCCTGCAACTCTTACCGTGTGGGTTCTATCTGTGAGCCAACTGGCAACCCATCTCGTGACATAGGGGTTTATGTTCAGACTGGTGACCTTGTCTATAATACCAGAATGGGGAATGGTGTCAAAAGCATGTGTGAGGTCTAGGTAGGCTGTGTGGACCTCCTTTCCCTCATTTAAAGGCTTGGTAACTGTCTCAAAGTAGTCCACTAGGTTTAGCAGGCATGATCTGCCCTTAACAAAGCCAAACTAGGTAGGGTCCAATGTCTAGAGGTTCCCAATGTCTCTGTTAATGAGCTCCATGATGATGCACTCCATAGCCTTGCAGACCAGGCTAGTCAGGCTTATAGGCCAATAGTTTCTGGGGTCCATTATGGCTCCACCTTTGTGGAGTGGGATAACTGTTGTTGTGCATCACTCTATGGGTACGTAGCCTGTAGAGAGGCTGAGTCTGAACAGTGTGTTTAGGTGAGGGGTTAGTTCATTTTGGAGTTCATGTAAGACACAGCCTGGGACACCGTCCAGTCCCACTGAAGCTGTGTTTTTGGCTTTGGATAGGGCTGTTTTAACCTGTGTGTCAGTGATTGCTGGGGCTCTACATTCTTCTGGTATGGTTATGGACCCTTTAGGGGGAGAGAGGGGGCAAAGTTTGCACTAAACCTGTCTGCCAGAATGTTGGCAATACCAGTCAGTTCAGTGTATTTTGTGCCATTCTGCACTAACTCAGAGCAGATCTGAGAGTTTCCACTTAGGTTCTTGACATAGCTAAAAAATGCTTTGTGGTTATCTTTGGAGTCCTTGGCAATTTTTCTTTCAAAGCTAGCCTTGGATGATTTTATGAGGGATCGTAGTTTCTTGCTGATACTGATCAGGGATGTCTTTTCTTCTTGGGATTTTAGTCTTTTCTGTACTAGTTTCTACTACTAGTACTTTAGTACTAGTTGGGGTGGCACAGTGGTGCAGCGGTTAACGCTGTCACCTCACAGCAAGAGGTTCTCCAGTTCGATTCTTGGCTGGGGTGCCTTCTGTGTGGAGTTTGCATGTTTTCCCTGCATTCGTGTGGGTTTCCTCCAGATACTCCAGTTTCCTCCCACATTCTAAAGACATGCTTCTGGAGAATTTCTCTCCAGGCCTCCACTGAAAACAGGATCTGTGGAACCTAGTTGGACTTTCCCGGTCAACAAATGTTAAATAAAAAAAAATAATAAAAAAAAGTTTCCTCCTTCTATTGTATAGCTTGTTTATGACAGGGGTCTACCAGACTGGTTTACTTTACTTGGAGGAGTGAGTCTTGGTTTTGCTTGAGATAGCATGATCCATGAATTCTTGCAGGTGCTCATAGAGTGCCTTTGTAAGGGATTCAGCAGCTTGGACAGTGTTGTCCTTTAGCATGGGGGCTGTGAACCTTTCCACCTCGGTCTTAAGTAACGTGAAGTTTGCTTTTGAAAAGTTTTTCATGGTGATTTCCTTGAATGGGGGTGGGGGCGGAATGTGGATATCCAGAGTGATTAGTCTATGGTCTGATATAACCAGTGAGGGGTTGACCTCCGATGCAGAACACTGGTTGCCCATGTTGGTGATGACCAGGTCGAATATGTTGTCACCGTTGGTGAGGGTGTTGACCAGTTGATCCAGGGCATTCAAGTTTTTAAATTCTAGGAAGCGTTGGGCAAGGGAGTTAGTACTTGAGTAGTTCTTCCAGTTAATGTTTGGGTAATTGAAATCACCCAATATTAGGGCATTTGGTAACTGTCTTTCAGCTTTTCCCGGTTAGGGGTCACCACAGCGGAACTCCAGTCCGCTAATGATTGGCAGTAGATTTTTATGTGCTGGCTTGCTGGGCCTAATGCACAACCTTCAACGAAGGAACGCTCATTCACGCATGTCGACACATTGAAGATGCTCTAACTGAGAATCAAACGTGCAACGTCTAACTGTGAGGTGACAGTGCTACCGCAACACCACCACCGCAGTTTTTTAGGGCATTTGGTAGGACCTTCATATTTTCCAGTGTCTCCAGAAGTGCAGAATGGGGGTCCTGGGTCATGATGGGTGATCTGTAGCAAGCTACAATTTGAATTGCAGTTTTGCTCATTGTTAGTTGCACATGGATGTTCTCTGAGGCATTGTGCTGCACCACTCACCTGGAGATGTGGGTATCCTTGATGAATATGGATATACCCCCGCCTTTTGTGTTTCAGTCTGGGTTCTGTGGCCAAAACGTATGGTATGAGGTATATCCTGGTAGTGCTGGGGGGCTCCCTGGAGCCTTAAACAAGGTTTCTGTTACTGCAGAGATATTGATGTTCTCCATACTGAGGAGTGCCTTGAGTGCATGCATTTTAAGGTTTGCGTTAAGTAGCATTACCCTTAGTTTTTGGTTACTTGTGCTATTTACGGTGGTGGGTTTGTCTTTTGAGCCTTGCCTAAAAAAGGCACTATGGGGGCAGCAAAAGCCTTGGCCAGTATTCAAAAGCCTAAGGGTGACAGGTGCAAGCCATCTCTTGCGAAGCAACGTGGCTTGTTGAGCATGTCATCCCAGGTGGACAGATAATGGATCCCCTTTGAATGACACCAGAAACTTAGCCAATTGTTGAAATTGATCATTTTTTCTTTATACTGTGGCATCATTCTTGGTGAGGGCAGGATGCTACTCAGGGTCAGGATCATACTGGCCTGGGCTACGTGATCAGAGAGCTCTTCCATATCTCTTTTCATGTAGTCCAGGGAGGTACGTCTCAGGTCATTCACACCAACATGGACAATGGCAGAGTTCTATTTGTACTTGTTCTGGAGCGACCTGAGTGCTTGTGTTATGTGGCAGATCCTGGTGCCCGACAGTCAGATAACTGTAACCTTCTCCTTGTCCAGCCTAGTTAGTGGGACATCAGTGTGCCTGACTATAGAGTCACCTATTACTAGTGTGTTGGGTATGTTATTTTTCCTTAAGGGCTGTGATTGCGTGGCACACTGTGTGAAGTATGTGTTTCATGGGTTGTGGTGGGGTGTGGAGGTTGCTTGGGTGTCTGCTTTGGAGGTCTCTGTTGCTTTTGCAGATTTTTATTTAGAGCCTCTGAGTATGTTTTCGTGTATTTATGTGTGTTATTTGCCGGTGTTGGTTTAGTAGGTCTATGTGAGACTGGTGGTGTGTTGCAAGTATTTTCCTTCTCCTCTTGACTGTCAGTTCCAGTCTTGGGTTGAGAGAGCTGTGCCTCCAGTTTGGCTGTATAACTGCATCTCTTGCATATATTAGTGTTTGGTGGTAGGAGGAGAGGATTGTTTGTGTACATGAGGCAGTTGTAACATTGCCTCAAAATGTCCAGATTCACCAGTTGGACTGGAGAGTACACCTGAAACTGCCCTTTAGACATGCCTGAATAGGTAAAGTGAGATGTTTTACTGATTGACTGGTAGGAACGAATAGAGACCCTTGTCCTTCTGGACAGTATAGGGGGGGTTTAGTGCTAGAGTTAATTAGTGCTTGCTATGAGTTTTGAGCAAGTGCTGGGCTGTGAAATGAATGGTTTGAATGCTTACATTGAATGTTTGTCTAGTTCCAAGGGAAAAATGTAATTATTATCAAACACAATTGGACCTGGTCTGCGAAATCTTTCTGCCATGCCAACAAATAGTAGTATAAACCTGCCCCTTGTAATTAGGTTCAAACGTGCATACCAGGTACTTGAAAAATATTCAGCTGTACAACAGACTTTGAAAAAACTGTTTTCGGTGAAATAACTGTACTGTAATACTGCATACACTTGCCAACACTTTGCACATTTCGGATATTTCAAATAGCTTTAGTTAATATGAAAAAGAAGCACATAGTAAAAGTACGGTTGTTTTCCCTTTTTTGTACATTTCATGCAATTCAGAAGTTATTTTATCCATTTTCATAAGCATTTTGAATACTTTTATCAATATGTAGCAGTTTCAAACATTCCATTTAATTAGAAATGAATTTTCAATATTTTGAATACTTTGCTTTATATTTGTTGCGTAAAAATCATTTAAGCAAGGTTTAGTACCTGGAATTATCTTTCTGACCTGTTTGCAAGTTGTTTGAGCTCTGGTTGATTCACTTCTGTATATTCCTCCATTATATGAAAACCAAACTATATGCATTCTGAACCAGCGAGTAATACTGAAATGCACAGTCACTAAATTCAATAACAGAGTTGCGAAATGTATTATCCAAAGATAACTCTTTTAGTTTAAGCTCTATTCACAGGCTTTTCATCAGCCACATGCCGACTTCTTCAGAAAAAACGGAAAACAATTTTTAAAATCAACCCAGTTTTTGGATGATATTTTTATCATCCTGAAGGGTAACGATGAGACAGTTAACATGTTAATGGATTTGTTTAATACATCTACAGAATTTCTTTGGTTCACCCACAGTTTCACCTCAGACCGGGCAACCTATCTGGACATTAACCATGTGAAGGATAAAGAAAAAAGATGTTTCATAGTTAAGATTTATAGAAAGGAGACCTTTTCTAATAGCTATGTCCATTTTAACAGTTGTCATCCATTTTCTCAAAAAAGGTCAATCATTAAAGGACAACTGGTGAGGGCAGCCCGTATGGTAACCCGAGACTGTGACTTCCTCGAGGAATGTATTTTCATGACCAACCTGTTTTTAAACAGGGGTTACCCTATAGACCTCATTAACAACCTGGTAAGGGAGGTACAGAACAAGAGGGCTACTGGGGTTTATTTACCAATTTTGAACCAAGACCATGCGGTGCAGGATAATATTGTAACACATAGTGCTCAAGTATCCCCAATGTACAACAGTTTTATACTGACATACAGTATGGATGCCAAGGTATTATTTTCCATTATATTGAAAAATTGGAACTTAATACTACAGGATGATTCTATTAGTAAATTAATGGTTGAACGACCAAGAATAGTGTTCAAAAGGAGTTCCAATCTTAAGAGTATCTTACAGAAGAAACTGTTTACACCCAGTACCAGGGATGGCACGTTCAAGTGCAATATGTGCCGGTACTGTAGTTACATCAAGACTGGCTCTAGATATGTAATTAGGGATCTAGCACATCATATAAGGGGAAGGTATAATTGTCAAAAAAGTTCACAGGTGGTATATATAGCTCAATGTTCATGTTGTTCAGTGTTCTATGTCGGGAAAACTGACAGGAAATTGCATGAATGTATATATGAACATTTATATACCATGAGAAAGGGCAAGATGGAGAATGCCTTAGCTAAGCATACAGTGGAGAATCCCAATCATAGTTTCCAGTTTTTTATTATAGATCAGGTTAAATCTGATGGTAGAGGAGGACCTACATCCCTCCTCTTGGAATACAAAGCGTTGTTATGGCAACTAAGGCTGGACGCTTGCCATACACCTGGCATTAATGGCATGTTGTCCATATCTTGCCTTTTAAAATTGAAGAGGCTAAATAAATAATAAATCTGATCCCTATTTAATCCCTCCCGGAATTTTATAATGTTATAAATTGATGACTACTTTGAGTTTTAGTTTGGGTACTTATTATGGTCTGTCCTCTAAGCCAGACAACAGTATATTTGTGTTCAATCAATCTTTCTGGTCAGGTTCCTTTTAGGTTTTAAGCAGAAGTGATGTATTGGTGTCAGATGCACTCCTGTTATATGGATAGTTTCATTTTATTTATTTTTTATTGTTATTTACTACCTGTATTCATTAGTTTATTTGATTCACACTAGTATTTACTGTGCTATATAATATACTAGTGTGTTTTAATAAAGATAATATTGCTGTGTCAGGCTAGAAGTAGACTTAAACTGGTGGATCGAAGGTTTAAAATACGTTTTTTTAGGAGTGAAATCTATTCATTGGAATGTCACTAGCTTAGAACAGGTTTTGTATGTTCGTTTTTAATCCTTGTTTTTTGTGAGGCTGTTTTATAGATAATGAGGGGAGGGAATTATTGTCCTCAGGTTTGTAACACAGTAGTAGAGTTTTGTATGGATAAAGTTTGATTCTTATATCAACACAGGAGCCCCGACCTTTAGTAAATAGCTGATTCGGGTGAGCCTACTCGATCTGTTTTACATTCAGTAATTCTAGGGTAACAGGCTCAAATTTTACCTGTGGTTATATATATATGTTGTACTTTTTTCTTTTCTAATGTTATTTCACACTTTCTTAGTAAGGTTTTGTAAATATTGCATTTGTTATTTGGCACATATGTTATTCTATAAGCAAGTGATTTCTGTTTCAATGCATTCTTAAGGTCATTTGATTTATTAAACACATAAACGGGTACAGGATTAACCAAAGTTTACATGTTAGGTAAGCTGGGGTTATCTGTGGTTTTTAGAATATAGTGTATGTGCAAATACGATGAAAGGTGGTTTTAAACTAAAGCAGGAACCATGTGATTTGTAATGACGTCATTTTAAACCATGTGGTTAATTTTCAAAATTGTTTTCCATTTTTTCTGAAGAAGTCGGCATGTGGCTGATGAAAAGCCTGTGAATAGAGCTTAAAATAAAAAAGTTATCTTTGGATAATACATTTCGCAACTCCGTTATTGAATTTAGTGACTGTGCATTTCAGTATTACTCGCTGGTTCAGAACGCATCTAGTTTGTTTTTCATTTTTTGGTTTTTATTCCTCCATTATTGACTGTGCACCTCATGGTTTTGACTTCAAATCCCATTCTGACACCATGTCACTCGCCTTGTGTATTTAAATAAGATGATGAGGCTTGAGTGTTGGTTTAAGATGTTTATTACACACAAACACATCAGGATGGATGACTGGAACATTAAACTTAAACAAACTAACTAACTGACTGCTACACACATACATGCTTTCACCCCAGCTGCTCACTCAAAGTGGCACTCTTGCTTGCATGTGCCCATTAACTGAAATGCCTGCTAAAGGTACAACCCACACTCTGATCTATAGGTAGCATGGATAACAGAACTGAAGAAAAGAAAAGAAAGGACAAGCCTGCATGACAGTGTTGTAAGTCCTGAAAGAGGAAGCAGTATCCAGTGTGAAGGGATGCATTTGACAATAGTGGAGGGCAGAAGTTTCTGATAAAAAAAGGCCGGTGTAAAAATTAGAAGCAAAACTAGTGCAGCAACTGAAAGCATAGGTTCACAGGTGTGTTCTATGCTAATGATTACTGGGGCCTTTTTAAACGTACCCATGCACCCCAAATCTCTAACAAGCTCTGGTACCTTGGTAATGTAAGCAGGGACTTGGGAGATGAAATATTTACAGGCTGCCCGTGTCCATTAGAGACAAAGGTGTTAAACCAGGAGGAGTTTATTTCTAGTTCATTTTCCAGTTGTCCAGGTTTCACTTGAATTGGGTTACAGAGGAATTATGCTTCACATGGTTGGGGCACTTGTTCCAGGCAAGTGGCAGTTTACGGGATACATACCTGTCTCTCCAGCTGATACTATTGATATCACAGGTGAGGTTTAAGTGTTTAGAATGGATAATGCTGGTGATGTTTGTTTTGCAGATATACAGGAGGCCTGTCAGACTGGGGTCAGAAAGGTATGACAGGAACAGATCTCTACTCAACAGCCTGTAGGCCTGTAGAGTCAGAATACAAGGACAGTGCTTTATGGCAGTCTGCACAGGATGTGTTATGGAATTTCTGTATTCGTTTAGTGATGAACCTCTGTGGATATTCCACTTGGTGGATGTGCCTGTTTAGTTGCAAACCAAAGGCAACATTTTACTCAGTGGTAGGTCTGATGAGTGCCAAATGCATTGGAACAATGACCTCCTTGGACCTAAATACCATAACTTTGTTTATAAGTAGCATAAAATAGAATGATTTCCCTTTCACCGTAGACATGTGATGGTCAAAGGCTAGATTACAGTTTCCAAGTATCTCTAAGTCCCTGACTACTCGGTCAGCTCTTATGAATTTGTTGTCAATATGACAGTTACTAGGCATGGCTAAATTCCCAAAGGATACTATTATACATTTCTTGGCATTTAGTTTTAGTCCATGGCTCTGAGACCAGTTATATGTCTAGCATTTCTAGGAGAACATTAGTACTGATGGGGTATTCTGTCACTGCTTCTAATTTGCAATCATCTGCAAATTTGGTCAGCTAGAAGCCCTTGACATTGGCCTTCACTTCATTGAAGTATATGCCAAAAAAGTGCAGTTGCAGGACTGATTCCTGAGGGATTCTGCTGGTGGCTGGCCTCTTTTTAGCAGTAGAAACCCTAAGTCTAACTTTTTGAGTCTTATCTGTGAGCCAGTTGGCAACCTGTCAGGGAACATAAAGGTTTTTACCTAACCTCTTGAGTTTCTCAGCAATACCTGAGTGGGGTATTGTGTCATATGCCTTGGCTAGGTCAAGGTAGGCAGTCTGAACAATTTTGCCCTCATCCATTGCTTTGGTGACCTGCTCAAAGAAGTCGACCAGGTTGAGTAAGCATGATCTGCCTTGACAAGACCAAACTGAGTTGGATCCAATGTCAATATGTATAGTCAGAAAGTATGACATTATAGATTATATTTATCTTGCAATTCATGTTTATTTTAAAAGACATGAGAACATTGATGCATTTAGGTTTGGAAGGCTTTTATGAAGTAAGTTGCGAGACTTTTAAAGATGCGGGAAAGTTTATGAATATAGTAGAAAAAATGACATATCACACTGGGGCAACTTCATTTTTCAGAACTTCAGTATGCAGTTAAAAAAAGAAAACTGAATGTGCAATTCAAAACATCAGAAATTAAGTAAGCTAAATTTAAGACTTTTTTTCTGACAATATGTGGTTGAGTACATAATGAAAATATATGATAACCTAAATGAATGGACACTAGGATTGGACATGAGAATTCCACTGGATGCGCAGAATGGAACATTACAGCATATTTAAGGTATTTATAACAGTAACTGGGAAAAGAGCAACTGATAGGTATTAGGGCCAATCAAAGCCTTGTTTTTATTGTAGGTATGAAAAAAATTGGTTCTGGAATGGACAAAAACAAGATGTGCGCAGTGTGGGTTGTAAGGCCACAGGGCTGTACCGTTAGAAGCTGTAAACTATTTTACTGGAAATATGAGTTTAGTTATTTCTTGTTGAAATGACCAATCCTGCTAAAAGGAAAGGTACATGAAGAAGAAACTCAAACTGAAAAAAGATATGTACAAAATAATTTTCAAGAAGAAAGTGAAATGCTTGATGAAAGTGAGGAAGAAAGAGAAAGAATTGGTACAAGATAATGTAAAAGGACAACAGGAAGGGTAAGTGGTAGAAAAGATTCAAGTACAAACAGAAAATAAATAAAATGGGTTGGCAACTGAAGAAGAGGAAGATGAGTTGGAAACAGATGAAGAACATGAGCAGAAATAAGTTATATCTATTGGGAGACAGTGGGAAGAATAAAGAAAAAGTAAGAATAGAAGAAAAAGGCAAATAAAGGAAAAGTGAGAACCAGGAAATTCTATAATTAAATGTGAATAGTGTACAAAATGAGCTGAGAGGTTTATTGACAGCTGAATGATACAAGAGTCAAAACTGATAAATGATGTTTGTTTAATACAGGCTATAGTAACAAAAGACAAGCATGAACAAATTGAAGCAGTATGGGAAGCATATAGTTGGTAGGCTGTGAGATCTATTCAGAATTAGAGGTATTAATAAGGTAGGATGACGTAAAAATATTTGATATAACATGTACAGCGTGATACAAGGAAGGACATTGATTATGTAACTTGAGATAAAAGGGCAAACTTTGTGAGGGTGATAGTAATATATGTGTACATAAATATGTTAGAAAATAAAATTATGAAGAATTGAAACGTCAGTAATAATAATTAGGGGCATTATTGCAAGGTAAGAAAAAAGAAAGGAAATAATACAAGATATAAAAGTGATAAAATAAGTGATATGATGTGGAAAGTTGCATATAGAAAGAACAGAGAGGTGATGTACAAAAGGGGAATTTTTAAAGCAGAAATGGATAATAATATGTATAATATGTATTTAGATAATATGAGAGAAGTGAAAAGTGGAGTAGAAGGAATAGATTTATGAGATGAAATCACTAGTTGTCAAGGATTTAATAAAAGAATGCAACATAATAAAATGGTTAACATGAGATGAAAGCAAAAGGAAAGAAATGAATGGGGAATATTGTAGACTATGACAAGAACACATGATAAATAAGAGTATATTATGAAGGTTGGACAAAATGGTGAGTATTGTTTAAAGAGAAATATAAAAAATATGTTTGGAAGTAGAAAGAAAGGGAAAAAAGTAAAGTGGAATATCAAAATGCAGTGAGGCATTTTGAGAAAGAATTGGAAGAAGGAAGAAACAGAGTAGGAGAAATAGAAAAGGAACTGTGTTAGAGAAATAAAGAAAAAATAAAACAACTCCTGATATTTAGAAAGAAGCATCCATGAGCACTGCTAGCCCTTCTGTGCTTACTGTGCCTCATTGCTCATTAGCAATGAGTACCACCAGAGTGCACAATGAGCAGCTTATCCTGGCTGTGGCCACAGCAGGGAACGCTGGGAGTGCATATTGGTTTGTGGTGCAGCTGCAGGAAAGTACATGCATCACTGTGTTCTCAGCATGATCATGTGTGCACAGATGTGGCAAGAAAAAGAAGGCATGTGGCAACTCTGCAGTGTCATGATGTATGTGTTTCAATCTGTTTTTTTTTTGACAAAACATTAATATATGCAGAAAGTATAACTTGTAGTAGGTAGTAAGGTATGTAAGATTAAGGTAGAGGGCAGAAGAAAGAAGCATACAACATAAATGAGACTGCAAAGTGTTTTGGTAACACAACGAGGGATGTCGTAGACAATGGATAAGGGGGCATGATACACACACAGATATAAATGATAATTAACTGAAGATAAAAAAATAAACAACACATAATGGCTAGTGTTGAAAAGATAACAATATATCAATCAAAATCAGCAGATTTTGACCACTGTGTTTATTCTAGGATACAAATGACAGAAAATAAGCACCATACTACAACAACAATGTGCTTAAATGCAACCCCAGATGGAGCATGAACCTGGAACCCTCATCACCTTTGGAAAATACTTCACGTACAGGTTGAGCTTCAAAAATAGTGAAACACGCTACATCATAGTAATACAAAGCAGTTGCTAATCAAACACTTGCAAAATGAAATATATATACATATATATATATATATATATATATATATATATATATACACACACACATATATATCTATATATATATATATATATATATATATATATATATATATATATATATATATATATATATAGTGACTAGTGTTTAACTTTATCCTCCCATTGATGAAGGAGGTCAGAACTGTGACATTTCCTGTCACTGCAATGGAGATGACACTGTTCCCCCATGCTTAGTATGCCAGGGGCATGAATGAGCAACTGCTTGTTTTATTCAAGGTTTCAGTCATATACTGAGGCCCTTTATAACCATCCTGCAGAAGTCTCTGGCTATAATCCTTGTAGAGGTGGTCCAGAAATATCTTGGCTCCTCTGCATACCACTTGCGTGCTTAAAAGAATCACTACCCTCTACTTCTCCAGCTATGATGTCTTACCTTGAAGAATCTAGTGAAAAATGTCAGGAAACTGACACCCAAATTAGATCTCATGTCTCATCAACTGCACAATAATGGACTTTGATGGGCATCTCCTTTGAATTATGCATGCTTTGGTAGAATAATATACATTTTATATTATCATGGCTCACAATGGCAATTAAGGTGTGAAACATAGCAACCTTGTCTCCTTGTATATCCTAGCAGTACATTGACTCTATTTAAAGAAATGTATGCATGTAATTACAAATATTCCCCTGGCTTAATGTAGTAGAATGGACATATAAAATGCTACTAACAAAGGCCCAGGTGATTGCATGTCATAAAGTAAAATTAAGGGTGATGTTTAGCAGATTTTCTCAGCACACAAATTAAGCAATTATTCAGAAACAATAATAAGTTGAACCCTAATTAGCATAGTCATAGGTTCATAGGTGTTTACTAGGCTAACAACCACAAGGGCCTTTTTAAGCCTAGTCATGCATCGGAAATCTTTGACAAGTTTTGATACCCTTATAAACCATTTACAAGTTACCCGTGTCCATCAGAGACATAGGTGCCAAACCAGGGATGAATTTCTGGTTTACCATCCAATTGTCCAAGTTGCACTTGAATTGGGTTCATAGGTTCATAGATTCATAGGTGTTTACTAGGATAATGACTACAAGGGCCTTTTTAAGCCTAGCCATGCATCCCAAATCTCTGGCAAGTTCTGATACCCTTGATAAGTATAGACAGTTGTTTGGGAGATGAACCATTTAGAGGTTACCTGTGTCCATTAGAGACATAGGTGCCAAACCAGGGATGAATTTCTGATTTCCCATCCAATTGTCCATGTTGTACTTGAATTGGGTTAGGGAAGAACTCTGCCTCACATGGATGGGGAGCCTGTTTCATTGACATGGTAGTCTCTGGGATACATACCTATCTCTCCAGCAGGACCTATTTATATCATAGGGAAGTTTAAGTCTTAAGAATGAGTAATAGTAATGCTGGTGCTACTTGTTTTGTTTATATGCAGGAGGTCCATCAGACTGTGGTCTGACAATCCCCTATATGCCAGGCATAGATCTCCTCTCAAAAACCTGTAGGAGACAAAATACAAGGATAGGGCCTTGAGGTGGTCTGCACTGGATATTTTACTTGCGCCATGTATTCTTTTAGTGAGGAACCTCTGTGGACATTCCAATTTTTGGATATGCCTTGTTAGGTACATATCAAAGGGGGCATTGTACTCAATGATAGGTATGATGAATGACGAATACAGTGGAACAATGATTTCCTTTATAAGTTGTGCAATATAGGGTTAGTGAGGAACTCTGCTTCACATGGATTGGGAGCCTGTTCCATAGACATGGTACTCTCTGGAATACATACCTATCTCTCCAGCAGGTCCTATTTATATCACAGGCATATTTTGAGGAGACTTTATATAATCTGTCTACTATGAATGGTGATGAAATCAAGTTAACTTGTGAAATGATGGAACTTATATTAGACCACAACTACCTGTTTTTTGAGGGAGAATATTTCCAGCAGGTTAGAGGTGTGGCAATGGGTGCTGCTTGCGCCCCAACTTATGCAAACATCGTTTTACTAGGATGGGAGAGAGAATATGTGTTTGGAAGTGAATATTTTGATTACATTAATTACTACTGTAGATTTTTGGATGATATTTTTATTTTTTGGAAGGGAACAGTTGACACTATTCCTTTATTCATCCAATATCTCAACAGTACTACCAGTTTTTTGAAGTTCACTTTTCAGTTTGATGCTAATGAAATTAATTATCTTGATACACTCATTATTAAAGATAAGGACAAATTTAAATCAAAAATATACCGTAAGAAAACTTTTTGTAATAATTATCTACATTTTAACAGTCATCATCCTTTCAGTCAGAAGAAAAGTATAATTAAGGGTCAAGCAATTAGGGTAGCTAGAATTACATCTTCTGTGGACGATCTTCGACCTGAGTTTGAATATCTAAAAAACATGTTTTTGGATAGGGGTTACCCTATGGGTCTGGTGGAAAAAACTCTTTATGAAGTGTACGTTGAATGGGGTAAGAGATATACCCCATTATTAGGTAAGGGACTAGAAAAAAATGAAACTTTTGGTAACACTGATAAAAAACTTAATGAAACCAATTTTGAGCATACTTGTATTTTACAATATAGTCCCCTATATCAACAAGTTAAAGATGTTTTGCATAAGAACTGGAGCATATTTAAAGTTGACCATGACAAATATCAAGTTTTGGGTGAAAAACCAGTGTTTACTACAAACATTGGATTTAATTTGAAAAAGATTCTAGTAAGTGGACCAAAATGTCTTTTAACAGATGAAGTCATTAACAATGGTACTAGGTGTTGTGGGAGATGTAAATATTGTTCTTACATCTTACAGGATACTAAAATATGTTTGAAAAACCAGAACAATAATACAGTTTACCCTAGGAGAGGCAACTGTTTTTCTAGCAAGTTAGTTTATATTGCTATGTGTGACACCTGTAGTTCTTTCTATATTGGGAAGACTGAGAGGCTTCTCAAGACAAGAATTTACGAGCATTTGTATGACATAAAACATAAAAAAGCTACAAATGCTTTGTATAAACATAGTATGACAGGTAATGATTATACATGTTTTCATTTTGCTATTTTAGATTTAGTTCATTTGGAAGCCAGAGGTGGAGACTGGCAAAATCTATTATTGAAAAAGGAATTGATATGGCAGCTTAGGCTTGCAGCAAATGTTTCCCCTGGCTTAAATGAATGTTTGAATTTGGCACCAATTTTAAAGGAAAGGGCAGAACAAGTTTAAGTAAAATGAGAAATAGTTGATATTTGTATACAAATAATACATATTTATTTACTTGTGATATTTGTGCTTTTTACCATTACATATTGTACTGCTACAATGTTTTTAGAACATTAAGAATTTTGCAGAAATTTTATTAGATGTGATTAACCTTTGGTATTTTAAATCTCAATTAAGTTAATGGACTTGTTAATTGTTTAAATTACTGAACCAATCACTCCCCGGGATTCATGAAGCTCGGCGTAAGGCCGGTGTAAGGCCTGCGCCGGCGGTGCAGTGAATAGTCGGCGTAGTAGCGCCATATGCATAGTAATGAGTGCGCGCCGCAACCACAGACACGTGCGTAGTGTACGTGAGCGAGCCCAACTAGGATGCGTCCGGAGGCGTGGCTAAGCCGGCAGGCAATGAGCAACCTAAAGTGCTGACTGCCACAGTCCGCCCATAATAGTAATGTCACCAGCCAGGGCCCGTGCAGAATGAAACGCACGCAGAGTATGCAACATAGTTCCCGGCCCAACAAAAGGAGAAGCAAACACAACCCACGAAGCCCTAAGTGTACCCATCCAAGGAACAAAGGATACGCGTAACACCGTGTTCGTCTCGCAATGCACCGTCAGTGGGCATACCCAGAGAAGGTGTACCGCAGCATGTCAGTGCGCCGCACCGACATAGGAGTAGCGACTAAGGTTACCACCTGTCCCACTTTGCGAGGGGCAGTCCCTCTATGGGCAGTTGTGTCCTGATAAAAAATATTAAAAACGGCAAATGTGCTAAGATTGTAGGACATAATTATATCCCGTATTTTATGTAATGGTCGCATAAAATAGTTATTTCTGTAACTAAAACACCTAAATGTCACAAGAAACAGAATAAGCAACCAAACTGCTACAAGAATAAGCTTTTATTTAGGCAAACAAGTTAAGTTCTATGCTATGTACTGACCGTGGGTATATGTCGGCCTGTAGAATCTGATGTGAGTCCCGAAAATGTCCCACCTTGGCTATTGGAAAAGGTGGCAACCCTAGTAGCGACATGGGCATGGTCACCAGGGTTACCAACTGTCCCACATTGCTATGGACAGTCCCTCATTTGACAGTTGTGTCCCGCCAAATATCGAAAAATGGCAAATGACCTGAGATTTCCGGGCAAAAATATTCCCTCAATATACCTGTAATAGTAGCATAAAACATATATTTTGTATATGAAACATATACATGGCATAAGAAACCGAATAAGGAACCCAAATGCTACGAGAATAAGCATATATTTTGGCAAAAATGTGAAGTTCTGTCATCTCTACTTGCTGTGGGTATGTGTTGTCCTGCAAAATCCGATGTTTCCACAAAAGATGTCCCACTATGGGCATTGGAAATGGTGGCAACCATAATGGTCGCAAGCAGTAGTGAGAGTACACAGCCAGGTAGCCGTGTCGACATAACAACAGGAATGAACCAAGATACCCTAAACACAGGCAAACATGTGCATAGCAACACGTACCACACCCAGCAACGTGTTTGTCGCATACACAGGACGGCGTATGTCTAAGCGTAATATCCAGAAGCAGAACCCATGCATGCAAATGTAATACACAATAGCCCCATTGTAGCATGTAAGTCCCACCCATGTACGACCGTGCACCCAACCCAGCTAGCAGCCTTGTGCAGCTACACACCTACACACAATGGGCATACCTGAAATGTGGTAAGAAGTATTGTTTTAGGCAGTGCCACGCGGGCAAATATGTACCCCACATGTCACAAACCCACCTCAGGTACAGATATGCAAATGGCTGCAAGTGAATGTGTCTGCAGAATGTGTACATCCCGCATGTGGTATGCACTCGTCCAAACCCTATAGGCTTGCACACGCCACGGTGCACATAACTGTACACATGTGGACAAGTCGGGATGTTGAACCACCGCACTGATGATTAGCTATGCAGACAAGTCAAACACATATAGCGGAACATGTGCCTACCAAACAGGACGTCCTAACAGGGTGCCACAGGCACAGAAGGGGAAGGTGGGACATCACATGTGGAGTGTAGCATTGCCGGACGGCCAAACACCCACAGCCAAGGTAAAGGACGGAACAACATGCATATGGCCGGATGGATGTTGTTAGAAAAATATATATAGAAACACATATGAAGTGCCAGTTTAGAAGCAAAATACTATATAATGCATTGAATTGTACTGTACAATATGGCAGTAGAAATGATCATGCATGTAATTGGTGAAGCTTAGCTGCAGTGTGATCGAACTCTGACCCTGGCAGTAACCAGTTCAGCAGGCTTATGTCTCTCAGCATCAATTATCTGCTGGGTTACAGAAAAATAAATGTATGTACATGTATATCATCCTCCCTTCCACTGAGGAGGATGGCCTTGTGAGCTCTATCGAAGATAGAGTACAACTCCTTACCAGAGAGACAAAGGAACGTATTAAGAAATGAACTGACTATTGTATCGGAACAGTCCAGGGTCCTTGAAACAGCAACAATTACAGAAGGACACTGTAATTGACCAGGTGCCTTGCAAGGCTGTGTTATTCTCATGGGAAAACATTTTAAAAGCATTACCTCAGCACCCTCGTATGAATAGAATATTGCGGACCATAGTGATGGAAATGCCCTGTGACTGACCACGTCAGTAAGGTGGGCAAAAGCTGACTGTAAACACTATATAAACAAATTGCTTCCTGTATAGAGTCAGACAAAACTCTCATACTTGGACTGTAAAGTTTTATGCCTGCCGGTGTACACCACTTAAACGTTGTGAACCTGAGCTTCCTGTGTTATTGACTGTCACTTAGAAAAGCCTACTGATTTCTACAGTCTGGTTTTAACAACTTATTTGACATTGTGGTCCTTCTTAGCCGGAATTCCCTTGGTAAGCTACAGGTCAGAGTGCATGGGTGGTTAGACATCTGCGCAGGAGAAGTTGCCTAAATGGTTCTTCTTGAGTGAAAAGACCTCCGACTGAATTGTTGTGTGTAAAGAGGCTGTCCACTGTCTGATCTGTGGCTGAAAAGCGGAAAACTGGATCCCAAGAAGAAAACGTGCAGTCATAAACAGGAGGCTCAGGTAAGGAGAGTTTGCCTCTTTGTCTCTGTTGTAGATCAGGGACCAGGCTACATTGTGTTTCTGTTAACAGTTGTGATAGCAGGTCGAAGACCAATCCAAGTAGTTTTACATTTGGACATAGATCAGGGGAACACAGAGTAGAGTAAATAGTCATTGTAGACACTACAGTGGATACAGGGAAGGAGATACCATGTGGTACGAGAGAAGGGTTACGTAACAGTCATTTAGAAGACATGGGAGATTAGTGCACTAAGAGATCGTGAGATCCGCGTTTGACGGGTGTGAAGTATATGCAATTGCAGAGAGCACATCATGTGAGATATTCTGCAAAATGGGGTAATAAATATGACATTGATGGTATATTAGACAAAATATCGTTAGTGAAACATTGGAATCACTTAAAATGTGACGCAGATGTTCTAGGGTTACCACCTGTCCCACTTTGCGAGGGACAGTCCCTCTTTGGCCAGTTGTGTCCTGCAAACAAACTGAACAAATGGCAAATGTCCTGATATCTTAGGACAAATATATTTCCTATATCTTCTTTAATAGTAGCATAAAACAGTTATTTTGTATCTGAAACACCAAAATATTATAATAAACAGAATAAGCAACGCAAATGCTACAAGAATAAGTTGCTATTCGGGCAAAAAGTAGATTGCTGTCCTCTGTACTGGCAGTGGGTATGTTTTGCCCTACAAAATCCGATGTTCCTAACACAAATGTCCCACTTTGTGCATTTGAAAAGGTGGCAAACCTAAGATGTGCAGGCTAAAAAACAGCGACAATTGGGTATCCCTCAAGCACATAGGTGGATTGAGGTAGTGAACAGAAGGGAACAGAAGACTAAAAATGGGAAAGCATCATACGTAGACAAAGAAGATAATAATACAGTAGTAGCGACGGCCCCCCCCCTCCACCACCTCCGATACCACATCCAGGATATGAAGCGGGAGGGCAGGCTAGTCCCTCCCACGTTATCCTGTGGCAACAGAGGTATCACAACGACCAATTGTAAGAGAAGCTATTGAAACCACATCACAAACACGTAAAATACCTAGGGACACTCAAGTAAGAAGAGAGTCACTAGAACAGAGTGAGGATATCTGTCAATTAATTGAAGTACCGAACCCTCAGGCAGGACAGGAAGGCCAGGACCCAACTCCCTTAGTGTACAGACCGTGGACACCAGAAGATATCCGGAATGTCACAGAGGGAATTCCCCATCCACAAAGTAATCACTATTCACCATGCAATACCCCTGTATCTCCTGATAGAAAAGCAAAGGGGGAATGGCGGATGGTACAGGATTTACAAGCTGTAAATCATGTAATAATACCTAGGGTACCGAAGGTGCCAGACCCACACACTATATTGAATGCTATGAACCCGCAACAGAAGTATCTTACCATGGTACATATAAGCTATGCTTCCTTTTCAATACCTATACATCCAGATAGTCCGTATTGTTTTGCATTTACATTCAGGGTAACAGATACAGCCATACCCGGCTATCGCAGGATACTGTGAAAGTCCAACGATATTCGCACAGGAGATGGCTAGCAACATGCCGGTGTTTACTCCACACAGGGGCAGTCAAGTTCTACTTTATGTGGATGATATCCTGCTTGCGGCCCCTACCCAGCAGCAATGTAGGGAAGATACAATAGCATTATTGAAATATTCAGCAGAACAGGGACATAAATTGAGCAAGCAGAAATTGCAACTACGGAGAATACAGGTCAAGTACCTGGGATATGTGGTATCCAAGGAGGGTAGAACATTAGATGACGATAGGAAGGCAGCAATTTCACAAGCACCCAAGCCAACTACCAAGAAGGGAATGATGTCCTTCCTGGGCCGACTAACTGTTGCCGAAGCCGGTTACCAAACTATGCTTTGGAATCTGCTCTATTGTCTGCTTTAATCTGTAATACACCTATGGCAGCACAAGATATACTACACTGGATTCCAGTAGCAGAAACAGCTTTCTGCAGACTAAAATGATTGATAGCTTCAACATCTGTTTTAGGTCTCCCAAATAAGCATAACAGATGTTTCCAGACTGTAAATTGTAAGCAGGGATATATGACGTCAGTCTTGATGCAACAGCATGGAAGTAAGCAACGCCCCATAGCTTACTACTCATCGCAGCTGGACCCAGTGGCATGGTCATTGCCACATTGTGTACAGGCAGTTGTTGCAGCAGCCATGGCAGTACAGGCCTCGGCATCAATGGTATTATTCCCCCCCCCCTCACTGTGAGAGTGCCTCATGCAGTTGCGATCATATTGCTGCAAGAGAAAATGGCATTCCTGACCCGTGCTAGACATCTTTCTTGTTTGACCATACCCCTGAGTCAACCTCATATGGTGATTGAACGTTGTACAACATTAAACCCATCAACGTCACGTCCGACACCTGTGTATGGCACACCACACAGTTGCCTACAGGAAATGGAGGAAATAACTTTACACAGACAGGATATCACTGATATACCCTTAGATGATGCAGAGGTGACAGTTTATGTGTACGGATCATGTAGAAAGAGTCCTACAGGAAAGAAGCAAGTAGGTTATGCAGTAGTTATTGATAATTTTACATTTATACCGATAGTCAGTATTTTTTC
>NC_056725.1:1636681346-1636725386 GCF_019279795.1 Protopterus annectens | reverse complement strand
TAGGTGTCATGTAGGTATACCAAGATGGGGTCACCATGTGCTGTGGTGGTGTGCGCCAAGGAGCCCTACAGCCTAGGGCAGCAGTCGATCTAAGTCCGCAGCCGTAAGAGGGTAGTACGGTCTGCAGGTATGTGCAGACGTGCACATGAAACAGCGGTCCACAAGGATTACCCATGGTGGCGACACATGCACAGATGGCTGTAGCGGGACACACACACGGCCATGCATACAGCACAGGTAGACATACACACACCATAACTAGCCAAGTACACACAAGGTGTATGGCGGTGTCGGTACACTGTCAGGACAGCAAGGATAGCTGTCTGTCACAATATCCAGCAGATGTCAATACGGTGTTCTGGAATACGGACAGTGCATGGACAATGAGTGGATACATAACGTACCACAGTCATATGTGTCAGCCGTGCAAATATGCGATACATGGGAAAGACAGCCGTCCATGCTAGAGCAGCATTACGGCCACAACACAGGTACGTAGATATACAATGACAGAGATACAGACGGACACATGTGGCAGGCCCGGGTGTGTAATGTACACAGCATCACCCCACCACACCATAGCATGGTGCACATGCAGATCACGCTACGGCAGTCGCCGACCACAACAGACACACAAGCAGTACACGAACTGCGTACCACCATCCAGAAACACAGGGATGGCGGCAGGATAGGTGTGTTCTGCGTAAACCACAAGGCAATACCTTATGAACCCATGCAGCTGGGAGCATGGACACACACACACATGTGGCAGGCATGGTGTTTGACCACACCCCCACATACCCAAACACACAAACGTACGACACAGGTATGGAATGCGCTACGTGGACCACCGAGCACACCACCAGCAGAGGCACATGTACAGGTGGGTGGCAACATCCGTAAAGGAATGGCCGCTGATAGCCAAGGTTTGTGTTGCGAAGCATCTAAAAGCATGTTCATCTGCAGAGGCAGCTGGAAACACACACACACGGAAGGGCCGGGAGTCGAACCTACGCCTATCTACATGAACTCACTACAGTATGAAGCATTTACAGAATGCACTACCGAGTTTACTGAGCACAGCGCTGTCAGAGGCATACTTCTAGGCGGGTGACATCACTCGTAAGACAATAGCTGGCAATAACCAAGGTATGTGTTGCGAAGCATCTAAAAGCATGTTCATCTGCAGAGGCAGCTGGAAACACACACACACACACACACACACACACACACACACGGAAGGGCCGGGAGTCAAACCTACGCCTATCTACATGAACTCACTACAGTATGAAGCATTTAAGGAATGCGCTACCAAGTTTACTGAGCACAGTGCTGTCAGAGGCATACTTCTAGGTGGGTGACATCACTCGTAAGACAATAGCTGGCAATAGCCAAGGTATGTGTTGTGAAGCGTCTAAAAGCATGTTCATCTGCAGAGGCAGCTGGAAACACACACACGGAAGGGCCGGGAGTCGAACCTATGCCTATCTACATGAACTCACTACAGTATGAAGCATTTACAGAACGCGCTACCGAGTTTACTGAGCACAGCGCTGTCAGAGGCATACTTCTAGGTGGGTGACATCACTCGTAAGACAATAGCTGGCAATAGCCAAGGTATGTGTTGCGAAGCGTCTAAAAGCATGTTCATCTGCAGAGGCAGCTGGAAACACACACGGAAGGGCCGGGAGTTGAACCTATGCCTATCTACATGAACTCACTACAGTATGAAGCATTTACAGAACGCGCTACCAAGTTTACTGAGCACAGCGCTGTCAGAGGCATACTTCTAGGTGGGTGACATCACTCGTAAGACAATAGCTGTCAATAGCCAAGGTATGTGTTGCGAAGTGTCTAAAAGCATGTTTATCTGCAGAGGCAGCTGGAAACACGCACACACACGGAAGGGCCGGGAGTTGAACCTACGCCTATCTACATGAACTCACTACAGTATGAAGCATTTACATGACGCGCTACTGAGTTTACTGAGCACAGCGCTGTCAGAGGCATACTTCTAGGTGGGTGACATCACTCGTAAGACAATAGCTGGCAATAGCCAAGGTATGTGTTGCAAAGCGTCTAAAAGCATGTTCATCTGCAGAGGCAGCTGGAAACACACACACACACGGAAGGGCCGGGAGTCGAACCTACGCCTATCTACATGAACTCACTACAGTATGAAGCATTTACAGAACGCACTACTGAGTTTACTGAGCACAGTTCTGTCAGAGGCATACTTCTAGGCGGGTGACATCACTCGTAAGACAATAGCTGGCAATAGCCAAGGTATGTGTTGCGCCTAAAAGCATGTTCATCTGTAGAGGCAGCTGGAAACACACACACACACACACGAAGGGCCGGAGTCGAACCTACGCCTATCTACATGAACTCACTACAGTATGAAACATTTACAGAACGCGCTACCGAGTTTACTGAGCACAGCGCTGTCAGAGGCATACTTCTAGGTGGGTGACATCACTCGTAAGACAATAGCTGGCAATAGCCAAGGTATGTGTTGCGAAGCGACTAAAAGCATGTTCATCTGCAGAGGCAGTTGGAAACACACACACACACACGGAAGGGCCCGGAGTCGAACCTACATCTATCTACATGAACTCACTACAGTATGAAGCATTTACAGAACGCGCTACCGAGTTTACTGAGCACAGCACTGTCAGAGGCATACTTCTAGGCGGGTGACATCACTCGTAAGACAATAGCTGGCAATAGCCAGGGTATGTGTTGTGAAGCATCTAAAAGCTAGTTCATCTGCAGAGGGAGCTGGAAACACACACACACACACACACACACACACACACACACACACACACACACACACACACACACACACACACACACACACACAAGGGCTGAGAGTCAAACCTACGCCTACCTACATGAACTCACTACAGCATGAAGCATTTACAGAACGCGCTACCGGGATTACTGAGCACAGCACTGTCAGGAGGCGTACCCCTAGGTGGGTGGTATCATCTGCAGAGACAATGCGTCCGATAGGGAATGAAGACAGAGTGCGCAGTCACGCAGCCTGTTACCATCCTAAGGTGGCCGTACAGTAACACGTTATTGCTGCAGTCGGGAATACCAAATAACTACTGATCAGTACATCACGACAGGGATACAGGATGCACCACATGACAGTTTACCCTATGAGAGGGCATCCGGCGGGCAGGATGTAGGCAGCCAATGTGGCATGACAGCCACCTATGTGTCACCTGGATGGTCACCATGGCTATGCAGGATGCCATTGGCCATGGCTACATGCCTAGTAGCAGACATCGGTGATGGCTGTCGTGTGTACCCCCGGCAGGTGTACTGGCCATGCCTCCCACACCTAGCGGTTGCAAAGGGGAGACAGACATGCTCACGGGGTATCAACGCAGTCGGGCGCGGTGTGCACTGTACTGTGTGTCTATCTACACAGCTGCTTACTGGGCATGCTCAGACACTTAGACTCGGCACAGAGCAGACATGCATACACATGGTGCGACAGCATGGGTGACAGAATGTGGACCGTCGTGTGTGTCGAGCCACACAACAGCAACCCGGCCATGCCACAGACGTGGCCGTTGCGAAGGGGATACAGGCATGCACCCGGGGTATTACTGCAGTCGGGCGCGGTGTGCACTGTACTGTATGTCCATCTACACAACTGCTTACTGGGCATGCTCAGACACTTAGACTCGCCACAGAGCGGACATGCATACACATGGTGCGACAGCATGGGTGGCAGAATGTGGACCGTCGTGTGTGTCCAGCCACACAACAGCAACCCGGCCATGCCACAGATGTGGCCGTTGCAGCGGGGAATATCCAGGTGCAATTAACCATGGGTAGGACTGCCCTACAGTTTGTTGCATGCTACAGACCACCCTCCCAAACCCAGGATACCTGCACAGCCGTCCTGAGGACACTGGTGAGTGTGCATGCTCTCACAACAGCAGCATATTGGGTGACATCAACCACCCATACATAGACCGGAAACATTACCCGTGACACAACACCCTACGCCACAGGTCCTGGGTGTTCATACACGTGACTGCTGTGAAACAGCCATGAACCATACCCACTAGGGGGGGACGTATACCAGTTCTGCCCATCACATATGGGGAGGATATGCTCCACACAGGATGTACATCCCTCAATGGTGATATCAGACCATATAGTGGATCCACTGGTAATCCACATCCTGCACCCAACACCGGCATGGGAGACCTAAGTGACGACCTCTCCACAGCAAACCACACACATCATACAACCGGTGTAGTACCCTACAACTCCTCCATGCCCGTGGTGAACACAGGCCGCACTGCCAACTCCCTTACGAATGCCTTCTCTGAGCACCCCCAGGGATGTCTGCACCAAGCGATCATGATAACATCAGGACCTTGTCCACCAAAGGTAGGCACATGGTCTGGTGGACCCCAGCCACTGACAAACTGTACATCAACAGTTGGAGCTAATACATGACAGAGCAATATCAGTACCAGGGAAGCCATTACCCATTCATACCGGCGTCAACATACGGCCACACATACAATCATCCAAGGCCGCTTGTGGGAGTGGTACTGCAGAGGGCACATGAGACAACCATAGGGCCTTCCTTAACTGTGGTAAGGACATGGGTGGGAGCGCACAGTCATGGCCGGAAATGATCCAGAATGGTACAACGGTCACTGCACCCACAGACATTGTCAACAAACCAGCGGACATGTTCCATGCATACATCCGCCCCAAGAGGGGACATATCCTTCCCACCGAGTCTAGCCTCGAAACATCTCATATTCCCTGGAGTGATCTGATATCTGTTAGGCGGTGAACACAGCACCAATGGGCCCCGATGGTGTCCCTGGCTGTGTGCTACCCAACCTCATTGAGGCCCTCGACCCACACATAAGGCTGCTGTGTCATGTTAGCCTTACTACGGGCTAGGTCCCTGCTGGATGGCATACGGCAGCTGTGGCCCCACTATGCCAGGGTAGTGCTCTTATGGACTGTAGACATTCCCGCCCTATCAGCCTGACAAGCCTTGTCTGCAAAGCTGCGGGGAGGTCCATACAGGTGCCCATGAATACAGACAGTGGTGTACAGCCAATACCGGAACATACCCACAACGACTTAGTCAAGGGCAGATCCTGCCTCCCAAACCTGCTCGTCCTGTCTGGAGCGGTCATCAAGGCCATTGATGGGGGTACGTCGGTTTGCACACACTACCATGACCTGGTGGGAGCGTTCAGAACACACTCCATGTGGTACTCCTGGAAAGGCTCGCCAGCGGACATGTGGGGACATATGTCACACGATGGTTCTCAGAATGGTTGGAGGTCACACCACACAGGGTTTGTGTTCCTGGTGCTGTGTCAGACTCTAAGCTGGTCTCAAGTGGAGGCCCACAGGGCTCAGTCCTGGGCCCCCTGCCGTTCGGCATTCGACCATCCAATGTGCATGCAAACATAGGGGGATTGTGGCAGACAAGGTATGCAGATGACTGCACACCGGCCACCATACCCACCACCCAATCTGACCCAGACATCCACCTAGGTCGTCATAGACATGGATAACTGGTGCCAGAGCCATGGCCTGCTGCTACATGCCACAGAAGGTGCAGACCTACCCAGTGGGAAGGACATGTTTGCCCCGACGTAACATGTACGTGGTAATCCATTCAACATGGTGGACGTGTTCATGGAAATGGGTACCACACCTGTCAGTAACCTCTGTCAACACACACTATGCCAATGTGGGTGGGAAGACATTCCACTGTGGCCACCTGGTCTGGAAGGAATCACATACACATCAGGGGTGTTCATTGTACCCCTGTACACATCACACACCAGAGCAATGATTGCGTACAATGGCACATCTGGGCTGTACCTAACCTGACACCTGCAGCACTCGGAAGGACCACAAACGTTCCACGACGTGGGGATAAAGGTGCTGGGACATGTGTCACACGCTGCCCGACCAAAGGGACTCCGGCTGTATACCTTCCCAGCATGTCTGCTCTGTGGTGATCTGTGCCTGACATACACAGCCATGTCCAACCTGGGTGACATGGACATGTTCCACCGCCTAGGCTCCGGGCAAACACGGCCACAGAAGCGACTGTCAGACACCTCACCACAAAGATGACTAGGACGTGCTGGGGGAACAGGGTCAACGCCCAGAGACCCCCTACAACACAGAGAGGATTGGCAGCCCATGTGAAGCAGAGGCCATGACTGCCTTTGTCCAGGGGTAATCATGACATGTGGATGTGTGATCATAGGTATGCGCCAGGCATCATCTCTGTTTCAGTGCTGGACAGGGGACAGGAGACTGATGGATGTGGTATCCTCATCCTAAGGGGTGTTAGCAGCCACACACAGTCTTGCTAGGTTTACACATGCCGTAGGGCACATAGCCTGGTATGTACATGTGCGCCTATGTACCTATGTAGGGGTCCATGCCGGTTGCGGGTACCTGTGCTATGCTGATATTGCCAGATGTGCCTGTGGGTACCCCACTAATACACATGGGGAACTGATAACAGTGCTCCCAGTAGGCACATGCAAGAACACCATAATTGGCATACGGGTTAACTGAACAAACATGGTGCTACACATGTAACCACCATGCATACTGTGTACACAGAGCAATGACTGCTGCACCTTCCCTACATGGTATGTCTGCTGCATGATGTCAGTGCACAACACACATCACATACGCACCTGTCACCTGCCATACACAACCACCACAACATACACATTGCGTACTATGCAGACACAGGTATCACATACACCTCTCACTATCTTGTCCACCCTGTGCATCAGATTATGTTTGCATAACCGTGCACCGATGGTGTAGCTCATGGTTCTGCGGCAGAGACTTCATCATATGCACAGTGTGATATGTGTGTCACAGGCATAGGCTGTACCAATGGATGACATCATGTGTGTGTGTAAGGGCCTGTGCATTTACTGGGCATGACTGTGCAGAATGCATGTGGATGTGGTGGAGCCCTACAGTTGTGTTTGCTGTGTGTGGGTATGTGTGTACACAGTTCAGTCATCTGTGATGCCTACACGGGGTATACTTGGCAGCCCCAGACTGTACAGTGCAGGTGGTACGGCTCAATGTGTCCGCCTGCGGCGACCTGACCCGTGCCTGCCTGGGGTCGCACGGGCACTACCAGGTGGAGGTATAGAGTGGCCACTCTCCGATGACACATGTCCGCTGGAAACGTGTCCACGCCGGGGCCGTTCAGGGCCACGTCCATGTGGCCTGCTGTGTCCTGGTGTGGTTGGTGTAGTAGCAGCTGCACTGCTGCTGCTACCAGCACTGTATGGGTGGGCATAGGAGGTGGCACGCACACGTCGACCTGCACTTGGTGGTGTTACTGGGCCACACCCACGTGCCCTATGCCTCCCCCCTACCAGGTGTTCCAGCACGGACAGCTCACGCTCACGGATGGCCATGCCTCGGTCGAGGATCCCAGCCATCTCACCCAATCTCCTATCCAGAACATCGGCAAGATGCTGTTGGGCATTCGCCAATGACTGGATGTTCTCATTTAAGGAACGGATTGCGGACCTCTGCAGCCTCTGCCCTTCCTGGTTCTGCCGTTTGGCACGTGCCTGTGCCGCCATTACAGTCTGGAACATGCATCTGGTTATACCAGCTGCTGCACCCTGTACGGCAGGTGTATGTCTAGCAGTGCTCCTCCTATGAGAAGCACCTGCCACATGCCTGTGTGGCACTCCACCAGTCATTACACTGGCATCATCGTGTGTACCCGCACCTTCTGCAGCCACCACACATTCCTGCTCGGTGCCAACAGACGCTGACTGTCCGTCATCTATGGGCAACGGTGTTGGGGTATGTGTCGGCATCTGAACCGTGTGTGGGGATGAAGGGGACGTAGGTGTGATGTTCTCCAATGGCACAGTGTCTGCCTGTGACGACCCTGCCTGTGCCTCATGCACATGGTCATCACCACTAGTATCTGTGGGGACACTAGCATCAGATGGACCGCAGGAGGGGAACGCACCTACAGCACCTGTCAATACAAAGACATACCGTAAGTTACATTACACACACGCAGACACACACACAGACACACACACACACACACACACACACACACATGCGGACACACACACGCTGACACACACACATGCAGACACATCATGCATGTGATATTGCAGGTGGCATGCAGCATTCCCACACAACAGGCCAGTGAATGCAGCCCAGACATTAATAGTGGCAGTATGCATACTGCCCTGGAGTGCACACTACAACAGGCAGGTGTCTTAGTGGGCATGCAGTACACACATTCATGGTAGTTTGCATGCATCACCGTGATACACCGTGTGGCCACGGGCGGGTTAACAGTACACATGGCTGCCGTCACTATGTCATGTACACCGCAAACATGCGCGGTATCATGTGGACATGTGACGATGGTGTCCCACCACATGCACCACATCACAACGGATGTCACAGTGCAGTGTTATGTGTACAGTCTACAGATACAATGCATGTGTAACACGGATGTCTGTGCAGGTGTGGTTGGTGTGAGCTGTGTACATAGCTGTACAGTGGGGAGTACGGGCACTGTGCCACTGCACGGTAGCAGGACACAGGTATGTTTCTGTGCGATGCGTGACCTGGACGCATTACATTGCCATGTCTGAAAGTCAGTTCAGCTGCTCAGCAGCACGTATATGGTGGACATTGGTGGCACCTCTAGTGGCTGCAGACAGGCATTCCATTTCACTGGTGTACCACATCAGATTTCCAGGGGGTCCACTACAGTGATGAGCCCACTATGTGTGGACAGGGTGCAACGGTGACTACCCACTGCTGATGTACTGTGTGGCAACATGCCTGTAGGTATCACCCATGGCCTTGTTTGTCTGGGTCATCGACAATTGTGTGTGATGGACATCGTGCACACGGCCATGTGGTGGCCCATGTGACATGCAACCGTACTAGTCTGAGGTGTCACATTCCCTAAGGCTATGCAGACATTGTGGATGTCTGCTATGTCGTGCATAGGTCATGTCATGGTGTGACACTGTTGCAGACAGACATCCACGTGCATGGGACATGTCATGTGCCATGTCACAACGTGTGCACCCAATGCAGGGGCATAGGTCACAGTGGTAACACCTGTGCTCTGGCCAGATCACAGCTCACTATGTGGTACTGTGTGCATACCGCAGAGGCATACCAATGCATACTACACATGCAGCCATTGTGGAACACCTACACCACTGTATGCATAGCTGACTGCACATATCACACCAATGGGTTATGTGGTGTCATGCCACTCTATACTAATGGTTGTATCTACTGTACATGGGTGGTGTGTGTGTCGGGTGGTGCAACCTGTATACCGTGACTGGGGCACACCCAGGAGTGCATGTCATACCTGGACACATGGGGAATATCAATACACCGTATCATGCCTTTTACTAGCAACAGACTTACCTGCGACAGACCCTTGTCTGTGCGACACGCCAGACATACCTGTATAGGGATGACACAAAGGTATACACATTATCCATTACTATCGCCACGGTAAGCACTGTGCATGTCACATCATGCACCTGTGTTAGCATGTGCTATGCACATGTCTGCAAACACAACATAGCATACTGTAGTATGCATCTTGTGTGGCCATATACCTGGCATGTGTTGCTATATTATGTGTTGTACTATGACACCCACTCCTACGTCAATTATCATACAAACATGCAACACTGACTTACCAGTCAGCTCCAAGCTCGTTGGTTGGGAGACACCCACCTCCACGATGGACGCGAGGGTTTCAGCGTGTTATTCCATGGGTGTCCCCAGACTGGCTAGGAGCTCCTCCGTGGCTGTGAGTGGGGGCTGGGTTTGTGGACCACCACCTGTCCCACCTTGTTGTCTGGCGATTGCAGCGGCACGCTGTCTCACATGCCGGATTAGGTCTGTGCAGTGCCTGCGGATCTGTTGATATGTGCGGTTGTGGCCGCCCAGGGTGTTCACCCTCCTGCGCATATCCTGCCACATCTCCTCCCATTGTTGCGCCTGCAGTGGCACATGGCTAAACAAGATGTTGTAATTGTTATGTAGCAACGGTATTATGACCTCGTCTTCCTGTCGGCTAAAGGCAGGCAGCCGGGAACGTGGCATTATCTGTAAGACATAATGATGGTGACAGGTCACATTTACACTGCTGTGCTGGCATACTGCTGGAAATACATTGCTATGACATGTACAACATCTGCACAGTAATCTCTGCAAGGCATCATGGCAGTGACACAGCCGATTTGTTGCCGTCACACCATTGAGCAGTGGGTGTCATATCATATCTGTGTGTCACCTCATCACACTGTACACGCACCATGTTGATGTTAGCCTGCTGTGGACATGTGTACCTGGCTGCACCTGTGTCCATATCAGTTGGCACGGGTCCCCATGTGACAACAGTTCTACTGTTCACCTGGATGCTGTGTATATGTCACTAGACATCACGTAAGTGGCCATTATGAACGTCAGCGGTGGCACTGTACACATACACATGGACACCTGCACATGCATGTGTTGTGCCATGTACATCCACACAGCACTGTACGGGTGTTGGACAACTTGCCACGGCTCACCTGTGTTGCACATGTGATACACATGGAACAATGTGTAACCATGCCACATTAGCAGGAAAGGTCATGCATAGCATGTACACACGCACATTGTCCACAGCAACACACAGCACCTGTAACACCACAGGGTGCATCACCGCAACATTACTGCTGTGGATGGTTGATAGTGACAGTGCCTTTTGCACATTGCACCATGTAGGACTGTGATAGCACATGCAGCCTTGCTGGGCAGGGCTGCATGGTATGGCAGGGTATGCCACATACATGGCACTGGGATGTGATCCACCTGGGGGGTGATGATATTGGCAGGGTGGCTGTCCATTCCATATGTCATTGCTATGTGTATATGGACATTACACATGTCTATCACCATGGTGTGGACACTGGCCTTATGCAAGGTAGGCTGCACGCTGCTTGGTGGGGGTGTGTCTGGTGCATGCAGGTATCGCACATCCATGCATACACTGTAACCCTGACAGGTGCTATGTGCTGCGATATTGATTAACACAGTGCTGTATGTGGCCACACACTGCTATCCCGTGCACATGGATGGTTGCCTGTACTGACGTGGGTACCACATATGTCTACATCCAGTGCCTGCTGCCACCCCCATGTCTGCTGGTGCACTGCACACCGCCATCCCTCCCTCTGGAAACGTGGTGTTGGGCACAGCATAGGTATCCATGTATGGGGACAGGGATGTTCACATAGCAGGGCACTGATGGTATCGTCAATCTGACCATACACGTATGACGCACCCCTCACACATACAACCCATTCATTATGTTGTTCACAACAGTGACACAGCTATACTGCTACGCCGGAGACATTCACAGATGTAGATACACAGATGCATGCACATCCGTCTGTGGCATGGCCTGGACTATTGGTGTGGTTCGGCACATAACGTGTTTGAGTGCGCCTGGTGCAGACCTACTGTGCACATGTCTACACAGTAAGCCTGTTCTACAGTAGGCATCGGTGATGTGCTGTGCACATATCATATCTGCACATTTTGTTGGTGTCTGTCTATCCACGGGCCAGTGGTGGGACACACAGGGATATTGTTGAACATATCTGCATGCAACCCTGTACTGCTGTACTGCTAGCTTCTCAGGTGCTAATGTGTCATAGACATGCACACCATACCCGCACATGTGGTAGTGGGTTGCCACCTGTACCCATCTCCTCTTGTGGGTTGCTATCATCCCACACCCTCTTTGTATTGTATGTTCAGGCTATGCACCTGTGTGGGGCTTGTGGGCATGCAATGCAGTACTATGTGCCTTTGCACCCATCACAGAACAAGTCACACAGGTACACTGGCGGCCGTACACTGCACAGCTTGATGTCGGCACATCACATGTTGTACACACGTAACACATCTCCTGTGGGACATGGTCAAATGTACAGGCATGTCCATCAGTCACATGCCACTGCTACCCCTACATGACAGCTATGCAGGACATGTGGCGGTACAGCAACTGTCACATGTACACGAGCAATGCCCCCTACCTGCATCACGTGGTACTGCCTGTGGGGCATGTGCGTCTGCATCCATGCTATGGCCATAGATGACAGTTGTACATCGATATGTGCAACATACCTCATTGGGAGTTCTCATGTGCACATGTTCAACATGTCAACGCATTGTTTGTGTCTGTCAGACAGGCATTGTTGTGCATGGTTTACATGGCAGCCATGGCGTACTGTGTGTGATTCCAAGTACTTCATTGGGCTACCAGCATTGTACATTATCACAGCACATTCCAGCCATCACATAGCCATCCTAGATGACAGTGTGAGGTGTTCTGCCATGTGCACATATGTCACACTGTACGAGGGTGACTGACACACATTCTCAGGACAGGGTTCTGACTGCTGTGGATGTGTGTGATGCTGTCGACGACCATGACTGCGCCAGATGGTGTCATCTGGATGTGTAACATTCACAACACACACCTACCTTCACGTATCAACACATCATCCACAACAATGGACATCCCTGCATGAACACTGTGTGCAGTATGTCTGTATGACCACTGCATGCACCACTGGTAGCCACCAGCATGGCTGCCAACAGCAGCAGTGTGTATCCTGTGTGAACATGGGTTACACCATTCACAACACACCTGTGTCAGATGGCCCTGTTGTGGGTCACAGTGCAGTTCCACACATCATGTAACAGTATGCATCATGCACCGGTATGTTGCGAACATGTGAACATCTGTGCAAGTCAACATATGCACACATGACACATCACCTGGTACAACATGTCTGTCTTACCACATGCTATTGTGACCACCCTGTGATGACATTGTACAGGCTACGTGGACTGGGACATCTGATGGCTCAATGGTGTATTCACCCTCTGGGTGTGTGTCTAGCCGGGTGTACAGTAGGCAGTGGTCTGCACACGGGGATACTGTACATTGGCCTACTCTGTCACTGCGACTGTTGACTATGGTCATACTGTACTTAAGCAGGCATGTGGCATTTGTCCAGTATGACAGTCGTGGTCAACCACAGTACTGTGGCACACATGACCTGCGGACATCTGCCTAGGGTGTGGGGCCCACATGTACATCTTCACATGCTATGCTGCCTCTGCAGTGGTGTCACATGTCTGTCGCCAGCAGGGCTCTCACAGGCAGGCACGGCATGCAGTGATGTGTGACAATGCTTGCACCCTCCACTGTGCTGTACACAAGCACTGCACACACAGTACGGCATGCCTGACATTTATCTGCGGTGCCTGGGACCTGCCTCCATGCTCTACAGAGCACACCTGCCAGTCCAGATTGTACACAGATCATACCTCCCAGGCACATACCTGGACTGCAACACACACAGGTGAGTGGATCCCACATCACACAGTGATTTACACACATACTATAGTTTTTTCAACAACAAATGCATCATAGGTACTCCATGTTCAGATACCCATGTTTGTGACCGCTAGACACATTGTGACACACGACGGTGAGTACACTGTACACCACAGGTTACATGCTGGCTGTGTTATCATACTGTACATTGCACCTCGGACAGTTGCTACTGCCATGTGCTGACAGCGACACGCACTTCCCTAGTATGGACTCCCATGTACCCACACATGCTTGGCCATGCACTACACATAGCTGGGTGACACATTACACAAGACATACCATACCTACACTACCCTCGGCATGCACCATACCTCCATGTGTCTGTGTGCTATACCTACAGACATCCCCCCTCTGGTTGATGAACATATATGCTTCGCCGCCCTGCTAGCCATGCCCTGGACACACACCCATCGCAGCATACATGGTACATGTGCTCAACGGCCGGTACTACCGACATCTGCTGATGGGGGTAGTTAATGGCATGGCACCCCGTCAGCCGGACAGTATACATGACTATGCTGACACATATCACAGTGCACTTCCGCTACATGTACGCAGTGGTAGGGACCATGCTATTCCACACAGAGACATGGTGGTACTGGCCTTTTCACTGACACCACGGTGGTATTCATGTTCCATGCACATGTGCTGTATGGGCTCATGTGCAGGCTGTTCCACGGTGGGTATGTTCAAATGTGTGTGGTGCATCACTTGACAGTCATAGTGGGTCATCGTGGTCCATCACATACTCCACAGCTATCTACCTACACATGACCACCATACATTGCAGTGTGGGCACTCACGCAGTGTGGTGGTATGTCTGTGTTGTTTGGCTACATCCACATTCAATGTAGCATACAACAGTCACCCAGGCATTGCCAACAGAGATGTTGTTGGCAACATGCCAGCCAATGGGATACCTACCCATAATACACACTCTCACTCACTACAGGGTTCCATTCCATAGATGGACATCGCATTGTCCCTGTGGACACATACATGGTACTGCCATGCACACGTTATGTCCTAGGACACTGCCCCAATGTCACCTCCAATCTCCCTAGCTGTTATATCCTGCCAACCTGGTTGTTATGTGTCTCTGCAGCAGCCCACTGAATTAACTGCTAGCCCATTCATGGACGTTGTGTACCTTGACCACCACACCACCGCATCTATCACACTACACATGGGTGGTAGTGCATTGCACGTGTGGGACTGCATTCGTACACCCATGACTGGACCATTCGGTATGGCACTGGGGCACATCCTCACATCCATGCTTCACACACTCATTGACGACCTCCATGCCTTTACTGGCACCCTTGTTGGGCCTCTGTGTGCCACAGCACACCACATCCACATGCTGCCCACCTGTCATACCATTGCATGGGTGGTTGGTGTGGTACAGAGGGTAACAGATCAGACATTATCCCTACATTGCCCTTCAGCACCATTCCACATTCTGGTAGTGGCAATGTACACATCCACCATCAGATCATACCCTGTGTCTCAGGATGTTAGGCTATGTGACTGCTGGACAGGTCACACAGTGGTGCAAGCATATCATGCTACCTACAACATGTAAGGTACATGTGCCATTACACAGTCCTCAGTCATGTGGCCCCTCATGTTCACTATTTGCTTACATACACAACATGCTGTCACGGAGTAATGTCCATGCCTACATATCCCACATCTACATACGTGGCAGCATTCTAGCTCCACCAGATCATACTGCTAACAACCATACAGGTGTCGGTGTGGCAGATATATCGTGTAGATGTCATTGCATCAGATACATCACACATGGTGCATACACATCACCTTTGCATAGCGACAGTCATCCACTGGGTATCACATGGATACTATCCCTATACATGCATATCACATTGTACATGGTTGCTGTACACACACATGCCCCACATGGTGCTGTGGTTGCCATATTCCACTGTGGCGTGGGTACACATCTGCAGGGCCACACATATCTGGACTATGTGTGTTGCTGGGACATTGGTAGCCTTTGTACTTGTGCCATACACACATCTACACAAGGGCAGGGTTACAATAACACATTCGTGGTGTACCTTCCACAATGGCTACAAATTTATATGTCATGGTATAGTCATGCCGTGATGTATACCAGGCTCAGACAGTTTACATATGCAGATGACAGATGGGGAACACATCTGTACTCATCTGCATACCACTTACACAGGGGTGTCCTCTACTCTGCCGTGGGCCATGTCCTCCGCATTACTGATGCATGTAGTACTCCTACATGGCGTTTGCAGTGGGCGGGGTGAATGAAGCACTCCTGCATATGTGCACACATGCCACATTGCTTAGCCTGGGCTTCTGTGTTACCTCCGCAGACTAGACACACACCATGCTGTAGAACATAGGTCCTGTGCACATACCACAGGGACACACTGTGGCACTGGTCATGTGATAGCTCCCTTGCTGATAGGGTGACACATACACATGGGACCACCACAGCGGCAGTACTGTGTAGACATGCAGTTGACATCCACCTTTGCTGTTCAGTGGACACTACCATGGGGGGGTGACACTACTGTGTACATTGCACATGTGTTTACACATGGACCTGCCAGACATCATTGTTGCACACATTGCACCTGCTACAGATCGTTTGGACATGGTTACTTGCTGTTCCTTCCATTTCGGGTGACTATTCTGCTACTACTCTGTCCCATATGTGCAGGCCATACATATCCTGTTAATGTACATAACACTAGGCCATACCTCCATCATGCATGCTATGCCTGTGATACTGTGTATAATGTCTGAACATATCCATCATGATAGCTTTACATTACACATACTTGACATAGTCACCCCTACTGCGAGGCATACGTGCACGTCGTGCACACATTACGTATGACATTGACGATATATGCCCATACACATGTGTGTTGTGACACTATACATACATGTCCTATCCCCTGCTGTGGCACTTCATTGTCGGACATCCACTGCCAGCATCAGCGTGGGTGGTGGCATTGTTCTGTGTTTTAAATCCCTATGCCAGCCCTTGGGTTATCCTGGCTGTGTACATGATGTCCCACTGCTGTGCACACGGTGTCCACAGTAGTTGGTATGCTCATCGGGTTACCACTACATAACCACCTTTCACCACTCTCTGCTTTATGGACAGGTATCTTTACTTACAAACACCGTTCACATACAGTGCAGATTCGTCATACATATCGTGCATTACACACCAGTACATCTCGTGGGTTCTACATACCTTTCCTGTGTTGCTTTCCCTATTCCGTTAGAATCTCGCTAGTAACAAGTGAACGGCTCGTGTGGGAATATAGTCTTTGTTCGGCATGAACATACAGTTTGAATATCCTGGGAGTCTTCCGTCGTCACCTGCGGCATGTGGGTTCATCACACCAATAGCTGTTCCTCGGTGTGTACTTATGCGCATATCACCTATGCATCTCCTCCATTCGTACGGTACGCGTCGGAACTAGGGCATGGTTCATTCCTCGTCTGGGCGTTGGTTATTTGCACTACCTTCGTGGGGATGGTATGTATTGTGTTATGTTATGTGTGGCTGCAACCGCTATGTGTGGCGTCAGGTACATTTCGCTGTGGTGTTAGCCGTGGATTGTGTGAGTTGGGTATGGTATTATGTTCGACATGTGGGTGGCCGTGTCCTGGTGGCGTCTGTCGATGGCGTTTTGCATTCTGATGTGTAACATAGCTCTTGTGTTCCTGTACACAACAGATGCAGGTATGCATCCGCTGCTGATAGTGTTTCCCACGCGAGATGTTGCGGGTATGCCACTGTCATTGACTGCCTGGATGTTTTTGCTGCTATTTCGGCTTGTATCCCTTTGATATGTGCGATGGGGTATATCGGCTGTGGGTGACGGGTACGGGTTGTGGGCCTTGCATTTGTACATACACGGTATGCTTGTGTGTGTGCTCCATCCCTGCCTGGGGAGCTGCAAGTTACCTGTCTGTTGTTCTAGGAGTGTAGGTTTTGTTGATGTCATCTGGTGTCGGTACCGCCTGCTTGTGTGCTTCCTGCATGTATTCCTCCGTCACATCGGTAGTATATCTGCGGCTGTTCGTACGTGCCGACTATCCCTTGGCATTTTGTCACGAATATTTACGGTCATTGTGGTCCTGTACTTGGGACGGCCTGTATGCTACCGGTTGCCACCTATTCGGGTGGCGATTGCTTGTTTAACACTCGTAGAACACACAGCGGTGTTTACGGGACGATACGTGTCCACGATCGGTGCCGGGGTAGCACATGCGTATTTCCGCGGTACATAACTATTGCTGCGTAACGTTGCCGATGTATCGTGTTGAAATTAACATGTCGGCGCCATACATACGGTCATGGTTTGCACATGCGTCCTTTGCATCTCATGTTGGCTATACTCCTGTGGTACATTCTGGGACATTTTCGCTTTGCATCGTTTTACGTCACCAGGTGCCTAGCCAGTGAGGAGCTGTCAGTACTACTTTGTGGGTACTGCTGTACATACGCCTGTGGTTCCTATACTGTATGCCTACACATGTAATTCCACTCCGCCTGTCACATGTCACCTACATACACATTTTACAGTGGCACACACATTACACTCGCACAGCGGAACACACGACACCCTCACCTCACACATACTGCCACTTTCGCAGGGACGGTTGCACACAGTACCTACGTTGACCACATCGCCGGCGGCGGTGTCTACCTCCGCCCTCATATCCTAAGAATATTACCCGCACATGTCCTGTTACTGTATCGTGGCCTGGCGATCATCCCGACTCGTGAATATGCATTTAGGAGGGTTGACCTTTCCATGGGTGGCATTCCCTGCTCTGTCCACCCTCCCGGATAGTCGGGTTGTCGTTCACTATGTTTACTATGTAGAGATTTCGCGTCCTACTTCTCTGTAACCTTGCATCCCTGTGATTCCCTGTTGAACCTGTTGTACATTATATCTGTGTATGTGTACATATATTTCTACGTGTGTATGCACATATGTACATATGTAGACACCTTGCGCCAAACGTGGCAGCATACGGCTACGCCGTCTGCTGTCGGACCCACGTGCGGTTGAGGTGTTGGCGTTCCATGCTCCGCTGGCATTTGGGTGTGCAGTGTTTTGGTGCTACCTATGTTGGAGTCACACATGGGACCGCACATACAGTACACATTACGGGCAGCCATGTTTGTGTGCCGTCCATTTCACTGTGTGTGCAGGTAGGGAGGTGTCAGTCCATGGGGCCTACGCTGTCAGAGTATGTGCTATACGTTCCCTCTTTGCCAAGGCATAGGCATATTGGGTACGCCTCCGTCTGCCTACTGGGGCTGGCACAGTGTGTTCATGGTGCTGAACGCCCTGTGCCTGTGCTTGCCTTGGCAGTTGTGGCGGGCTTGGTGGCCCTACACCATTATGTCCCTGCAGCAGCTGTTTCCGCAGGATCATATTATGTAGCATAGCACATACTAGGAATATGTGGGCACATGTGCCTGGAGAGTACTGCAAGGCTCCACCAGATGTATCCAAGCACCGGAACCGTGATTTCAACATCCCAAACACACGCTCTATGATTATTCTGGTTTGTGCGTGTGCCTCATTATGGCGTTCTTGCATGTGTGTGTGTGCATTTCTGATGGGTGTCATCATCCACGGCTCCAGTGCGTAGCCAGCATCCCCCACAAGGTGACCTTGTGTGATGTCCCCCCTGGTGAATACCTGATACAGCTGTGAGGCATGCCAGATATGGGAGTCGTGGTAGCTTCCAGGGCTGCCAGCACACACATCCATGATAATGCCCTGCGCATTGCACACGACCTGGCAATTGATGGAGGGGAATCCCTTGCGGTTTATGTAGCGTCTACCCTGCTCCCCGGGTGGTGACTTGATTTCTATGTGCGTACAGTCTATTGCACCCAGTACCTCCAGGTATTGTGCCACACGGTGGAAGTGGCGCATATTGCTAGCCAACTCCTCCTGAGATCTGGGGAAGCATATATACTCATGGGCATGTCGTAACATGGCATCCAGAAACTGGTGTAGTACCCTGGATGCTGATGCCTGTGAGATGCCCATTATATCCCCGGTTGGCCTTTGAAAGTTACCTGTTGCCAGTATTCGCAAGCTTACACATACCTTTGTGTCCACTGGGATGGGCTCCCCTCTGTTGTCTCTTGTTCTCAGGCGTGGCCGGCACAGCTCCACTATTTGCTGTAACGTGTCCCTGTCCACCCTGTAACGCTCTACTATTTCCAGGTCTTGCAGCCCCTGGTAGGTCGCCCTTGGTCTGAACACTCTCCTTCTCCTCTGAGGCCTACGGTAGTTGTCGGCACCCTCCTCCACAACTCCGTCTGTCTCTAACACATACCGATGCATCACGGCCACGGCAGCACCCAACATATACATTTTAAAAGTTCCCCGTGTGTTTACACCCTAAAGTGCGGCATTTGGGAATACGCGCTGTGTGTTGTGTGCATTCACACTTTATAGTGTTGTGCTCTACACCCGGTGATGTCATTGGGTGTGTCTGTGCTGCCGTATCTGTGTGTTATCTTCCGTGTTTTACCGTTGGCACTGCAACGCTGTTGCCTTTGGTGTTACATTACACTTGCCTGCATTGGTTTAGCTTTACACCTTAATTTACTGTTTCTGCAGGTTGCACCTACTATTTCCTGGAGTGCATCCTGCAGGCACATGGCATCTCATGCATTTTGTCTGCCGCCGCCGTTATGCTACCTCTCTACTTGGCTGTGCTGTATCGGTTCTTCGCTCTTTGCAATTCTGCTACATCCCCTACTTTCTTTGCATTCATATGCCTCCCCTTTCCTGTTTTGCGGGATTCTGCATGCAGAGTTGTCAGCTGCCGCCGATTGCCCTTCGTGGGTTGATTGGTGTTGATTGCTCATTACGACTCCAATTACACTGCTTCCGCATTTCCTCATATTCTCCGCATCACCTTCCTGTATCCGTGGTTGTTGACGGGGCGGCCGTCACATGACTGGGTTGGGGAACGTAGTCATCCTCGTACACATGCATCTGTGAACGCATTCTGTACTCTCAGTGCATCTATTTCCTCACACACCGGTGCTGATGCTGTGATGTGCATTGTACAGCCCCTGTTTGCTGGGCTCCAATGTGCTTCCTCCTACAGTGGCACACCCCTCTGCGATTGACATGTATTCCCTCTAGGCCACTCCTCGGTGTATTACCGCTGCGCCATTTGGTGCAGCCTTACGCCAGTGGGGGTTTTGCGATTCAGTATTATCTGCCTCATTTGCATGGCATTGACTACTAATACATGGTTACGGCGCCGGACACCGCCGCCACTCCTTGGCAACCCTTGCATTGTGGTTGTGGCTTTCCGTGCATACTATGGTATATTGTGGCTGTGATGTTGATGTGTCTTATACTGCTCTTTTATGACATTGTCATATTAATTCATTGTTCCGCACCTTCCGCGGACATGTCCTGGGGTTCCGCTGTGGTTTTTGCGTACATATCATTTATGTCGTTATTTACGTTTTCTGCATGTTTTCCTTTGACATTCTCGGTGTCTTTCCCCATTGGCATGTTGCACCAGTATGACACCTGATGTTGGCAGCCTTCTGTTACTCCTATGTCATGTTTGGATGACTGTAAACCATTTTTTTTGGTTTACATTGCCGTGCTGTTATGCTACGCCTGCGCCACTTCGTGATTCGCTATTTGCCTTCATTTGCATGGTGCAACACCACACATGGGGTGTTTAACATACCTACGCCGGAGGCGGCGCAACTCAGGCATACGCCGGTGGTGCATGTGGGATTGGATCGTACCTGAATCGCTCGGCGGCCATGTCTGGCATTGGGGCGCCTACGCCATGCGTGCGCCTGGCGCAAGGTTCATGAATCCCAGGGACTGACTAGTAGTCCATATATTAAAGCAGGGTTTTATCTTTTGTATTTAATTCTGATGAAGTCAAGTTTCAACTGACGAAAGCGCTTAATTTATTTGGTGTTACAATAAAGAAGGTATTGGACTCGCAATGAATAGTGCTTCTTTTGGGGTTTTACAGTTTTTTACAAGCACTATTGCACCTTTGTTTGGTTCATGAGTTTGTTTTTTGAAGGTGCTGGTTGTCATGGAGTCCGATCGTTCTATTAAACTTTCCCCTATTTTGGAATCTGGGGAACATGCTGAAATTTTGGCAGTTAAAAGGGATGTTGCTGAGTTGAAAGGGGAACTCACTCGGCTTATTGAGCTTCTTTCACAACCCTCCATTGTGAAGTCTCGACTCTTGCCACGCTCTGTATCCCCTAAGGAGGACCGACGGATTTCTTCAATTCCTAATGGTGCTAGCAGCCCTGAGATTTCAGCGTTCCACCTTAAGCAGGGTAGGCAACAAGTTGCAGTTGCACAGATTCACTGTGCTGGTCGAAATTGTGTCATTCCGGCTGAAAAACTTCCTGTCGAGCAAGGGAGCAATTCTGTTGGTTCTTTCCACAGGGCTAACGGACGCTCAAACTGTGTGGTTCATTTAGAAGCTGCCATTGAATGTGAGGACGATAACGGAGAGGGTGATTTATCTAATGGATGCCTTGTCAATTCTACTATTAAAACAGGTGCTAAACCATCCAATAATCAATGTATTAATGTTTGTTGTTGTTGCAAGACAAACGGAACTAAATCCAATATTAACAATAATGGGGGCAAAGCAAGAAATTGTGAATTGCCTTTCACTGGTGTTAGGAACTGCGACTCAAATACACAAATTGGTACTTCAAAACAATTCAACTATGGGGACATTATCAAAAAACATTATTCTTTTTCCAGGTCAACTTGCGTTGATTCAAACCATCCAAAAAGAAAAAACAGACTTTTAATTATTTTAAATCATTGAAAGACATGATTTTTGTTTTTGAGAAAAGATTGTTAAAATACAAGCTTTGTCAAATAGAAATTTGTTATTTGAATGAATGTTTAAAGAAGAAAGTGGTACCACAGGGGTTGAGAATTTTTAAGTTTCCTTTTGGTGTTTATTATAACAAAGAAAATGTTTGTGAGTTAACAACTATGTTTGATAAATGGGGGCTTGAATTGATTATGAAAACTGTTTCATTTTATGAGAAAATGGAAGTTGATTTACAAAGGGAAGTAGAAAATTTAAACCAAATGATAGTAACCGACCTATTGTTTGAACAAAATCAAGGTTTATATTATAAGATTTTAAACAGGGTAGACAGAAAATGTGATGGGACATTTAATAAGAAAGCAAAAAAATTGGACCGAGATTTAAAACAGTATCAAAGTGGCAATACATATCCTACTGATAAACTTTTTGTTTATAACCAAGGGAATATTGATGTTCAATCTCCCTTTAGGTCAGTAAATGATAACATTTTAGGCCCTATAGATTTAGAAATTACTGGGGAGGAAGAAGAATGTTTTGAAAGGGAAGAACAACTACCTTTTGAATACCAGGATTTTCCTTTACCACGACGCTCCAAAAGAATAGCGAATCGCAAACAAGCGACTTACAACAAGGTATTCCAGAAACACATGGAGGCCCCAAGGTGGTAGTGACTTCAATTCTAAATGAGAAGTCAATACAAAATGTTTTGAATGGTTTCAATATTTATAATTATACTGATAGAGAGATCTTGCCAGAATATTTCTCCCTTTTTTCTAAAGGTTTTAAATTTGTACCTATTAAAATTCCAGACATTGCTGACACCTTAGTTGATATCCAACTTTACATGAGAAAATTGAATTTACAACTATTTCATTCTAAGGTTATAAAAATGGACACAGACTTTCCTAAAGAAGTGTGTAAAAAAGAAGTATGTTTAATCCCCCTTTAGACCCATTAATTAATATGTTTGAGAAGGTAGTTAAGGATGATATATACAAAATTTGGGGTAAACACAAGAGAATTTTTTATAACCTTAGTAACACAGAAAGAATCCTGTTGCAAAATTTAAGAAATGACAAAAGCATACGCATAATGGCGCCGGACAAAGGGGGTGGTATTGTTTTATTTAACAGTACTGATTATACCAATATTATGCAGGGAATTCTATTCAATGTTAATAACTACTCCATATGTTCAAAAAACCAAATACATATAGCATATCAGAGAATTGATATTTTTCTGTATGAATATTTGATGGAACAAAGAATTACAGGGGTAGTTTATGATTTTTTAACTAACAAACATCCTAAAATCCCTGGCATATTTGGTATACCTAAAGTACATAAGAGCTTAGAACATCCGCCTTTAAGACCTATAGTGGCGGCAACTGGGTCTAAAACCCATAATTTATCTGTGTATGTGGACAAGAAGATCAAACATGTTGTAGAAAGGTGTCCACATTTAGTCAAGGACTCTTGAGACTTTTTGGGTCAACTAAAAAGTCATATATGGAATGCTGAAGGTTATTTTGTAACCATTGATGTAATGGATTTGTTCTCTTGTATTCCTAAACAAGAAGGGTTAGCTTATTTTGAGGAGACTTTATATAATCTGTCTACTATGAATGGTGATGAAATCAAGTTAACTTGTGAAATGATGGAACTTATATTAGACCACAACTACCTGTTTTTTGAGGGAGAATATTTCCAGCAGGTTAGAGGTGTGGCAATGGGTGCTGCTTGCGCCCCAACTTATGCAAACATCATTTTACTAGGATGGGAGAGAGAATACGTGTTTGGAAGTGAATATTTTGATTACATTAATTACTACTGTAGATTTTTGGATGATATTTTTATTTTTTGGAAGGGAACAGTTGAGACTATTCCTTTATTCATCCAATATCTCAACAGTACTACCAGTTTTTTGAAGTTCACTTTTCAGTTTGATGCTAATGAAATTAGTTATCTTGATACACTCATTATTAAAGATAAGGACAAATTTAAATCAAAAATATACTGTAAGAAAACTTTTTGTAATAATTATCTACATTTTAACAGTCATCATCCTTTCAGTCAGAAGAAAAGTATAATTAAGGGTCAAGCAATTAGGGTAGCTAGAATTACATCTTCTGTGGACGATCTTCGACCTGAGTTTGAATATCTAAAAAACATGTTTTTGGATAGGGGTTACCCTATGGGTCTGGTGGAAAAAACTCTTTATGAAGTGTACGTTGAATGGGGTAAGAGATATACCCCATTATTAGGTAAGGGACTAGAAAAAAACGAAACTTCTGGTAAGACTGATAAAAACCAATTTTGAGCATACTTGTATTTTACAATACAGTCCCCTATATCAACAAGTTAAAGATGTTTTGTATAAGAACTGGAGCATATTTAAAGTTGACCATGACAAATATCAAGTTTTGGGTGAAAAAACAGTGTTTACTACAAAAATTGGATTTAATTTGAAAAAGATTCTAGAAAGTGGACCAAAATGTCTTGTAACAGATGAAGTCATTAATAATGGTACTAGGCGTTGTGGGAAATGTAAATATTGTTCTTACATCTTACAGGATACTAAAATATGTTTGAAAAACCAGAACAATAATACAGTTTACCCTAGGAGAGGCAACTGTTTTTCTAGCAAGTTATTTTATATTGCTATGTGTGACACCTGTATTTCTTTCTATATTGGGAAGACTGAGAGGCTTCTCAAAACAAGAATTTACGAGCATTTGTACGACATAAAAAATAAAAAAGCTTCAAATGCTTTGTATAAACATAGTATGACAGGTAATGATTATACAGGTTTTCATTTTGCTATTTTAGATTTAGTTCATTTGGAAGCCAGAGGTGGAGACTGGCAAAATCTATTATTGAAAAAGGAATTGATATGGCAGCTTAGGCTTGCAGCAAATGTTTCCCCTGGCTTAAATGAATGTTTGAATTTGGCACCAATTTTAAAGGAAAGGGCAGAACAAGTTTAAGTAAAATGAGAAATAGTTGATATTTGTATACAAATAATACATATTTATTTACTTGTGATATTTGTGCTTTTTACCATTACATATTGTACTGCTACAATGTTTTTAGAACATTAAGAATTTTGCAGAAATTTTATTAGATGTGATTAACCTTTGGTATTTTAAATCTCAATTAAGTTAATGGACTTGTTAATTGTTTAAATTACTGGACCAATCACTGACTAGTAGTCCATATATTAAAGCAGGGTTTTATCTTTTGTATTTAATTCTGTTGAAGTCAAGTTTCAACTGACGAAAGCGCTTAATTTATTTGGTGTTAAAGTAAAGAAGGTATTGGACTCGCAACGGATAGTGCTTCTTTTGGGGTTTAACAACCACAAGGGCCTTTTTAAGCCTAGTGATGCATCGCAAATCTTTGACAAGTTTTGATACCCTTATAAACCATTTACAAGTTACCTGTGTCCATCAGAGACATAGGTGCCAAACCAGGGATGAATTTCTGGTTTACCATCCAATTGTCCAAGTTGCACTTGAATTGGGTTCATAGGTTCATAGATTCATAGGGTTTTACTAGGATAATAACTACAATGGCCTTTTTAAGCCTAGCCATGCATCCCAAATCTCTGGCAAGTTCTGATACCCTTGATAAGTATAGACAGTTGTTTGGGAGATTAACTATTTAGAGGTTACCTGTGTCCATTAGAGACATAGATGCCAAACCAGGGATGAATTTCTGGTTTCCCATCCAATTGTCCATGTTGTACTTGAATTGGGTTAGGGAAGAACTCTGCCTCACATGGATGGAGAGCCTGTTCCATTGACATGGTAGTCTCTGAGATACATACCTATCTCTCCAGCAGGACCTATTTATATCATAGGGAAGTTTAAGTCTTAAGAATGAGTAATAGTAATGCTGGTGCTACTTGTTTTGTTTATATGCAGGAGGTCCATCAGATTGTGGTCTGACAATCCCCTATATGCCAGGCATAGATCTCCTCTCAAAAACCTGTAGGAGACAAAATACAAGGATAGGGCCTTGAGGTGGTCTGCACTGGATATTTTACTTGCGCCATGTATTCTTTTAGTGAGGAACCTCTCTGGACATTCCAATTGTTGGATATGCCTGGTTAGGTACATATCAAAGGGGGCATTGTACTCAATGAGAGGTATGATGAATGACGAATACAGTGGAACAATGATTTCCTTGGACTTAGATGCCATACCTTTGTTTATAAGTTGTGCAATATAGGGTTAGTGAGGAACTCTGCTTCACATGGATTGGGAGCCTGTTCCATAGACATGGTACTCTCTGGGATACATACCTGTCTCTCCAGCAGGTCCTATTTATATCACAGACAAGTTTGAAGTCTTTAGAATGGGTAATTCTGGTGCTGTTTGTTTTGTGGATATGCAGGAGGACCATCAGAGTGGGGTCTGATAATGCCCTGTATGCCAAGCATAGATCTCCCCTCAAAAGCCTGTAGGAGACAGAATACATGGATAGGGCCTTGAGGTGGTCTACATAGTACATATTACTTATGCCCTATATTGTTTTAGTGAGAAATCTCTGTGGATGTCCAGTTGTTGGATATGCCTAGTTAGGTCATCATACACAGCCAGGAGAATCTGCACAATGTATATGTGAAGGTAAACAGAGAGAACCATCACACTACAGAACAACTCACAGGCCAACATGTTCTATGCATTTAAGTCCTACTGTAGTTGTTTACACAGTATAAAATAAGTTGGATTATACCTTTAAATGTTTTCAGAAGATGTATTGAGAATGGAGCTGCAAGAGTAAGGCATCCCTAAGATTGCTTAGGAATTTCCTAAAGGTGAAGTACTGTTGTGCATAACTTATATATTTCTGAATCACTCTGCTATTTGTTTTATCTCATTAACATACATGGAGCTGCTCATTTTAATTATGTTGTTCATTACCATGTCATTATTCATGTCATTACTATGTTATTATACAGGCATTAGCATATATAATGCTCTACTGTGTTTTGTGGTCTGGACATGATGCAGAGCTTGTTTTATTGAGTTGCACACAGCCTACATGTGGAAACCCATCACTCAGATTTACTTACCACAATGTGGCAAAGTTTTCTGAATCCAGTTCAATGTTGTGTAGACAGAAATATTTCTTAAAGGGGGAGAGTTTCTCCTTTTTTAGAAAAGAAGGTAAAAAAATGGCAGGAAAAATGGATGGAATTAGAGATGAACAGAGGGTAGTAAGAAGTAAATAATTAGAAATTATGGCTCTATATAAAAAATGTAGAAATAATGTACAGGAGGGAAGACTTGAAAGTGGAAGGTGGAAAGTGAAAAACAAAGCTTGCTAAAGATAAATAAAATCTGAAAGAAAGGATTGAACTGAAAAAAAAGGATGAGGTTATAAAAAGGGAAAGGGGGATTCAGCACCAGTTTTAGTTAGGTTAAATTATAGATATTATAACTGAAGGGGTGAAATTCTGAGTAAGCCGTTAGAGGAATAGACTAAATATTAACATATACATGCTTAGGTGATTAAATGTACCTGGAAAAATATGGCAAAAATGTATATAAAAAAACTGGAGGCCAGTAACACTGGGGGATACTGATTTTAACATTTTTATGAGGATAATGCAAAAAAAGAATGGGGATTGTCTTGGAAGGAGTACATGAAGTAAAGGGGAAATAAGTGAAGCAACTATTAGAAATAATAGAAGAGGTAAAACATGCTGCTTTAAGAAAAATGAAGTAAGGTTGGTTGTATGCATTGCAGCAAAAACATTTGTTTTTGTGAGTCATGAGGCAATGTGGGATATTTTAGGAGAATAATGAAGTTGTGAAGCTCTACTCTAAAAGTTTTAGAGATATTATGAAAATATTTGGGTGAAGGTCCTGGCAAATGGTTGGTTAGGAATGGGAAGAAAAAATAAAAGAAGCAGCGATATTGTATGAGTATTTGTCTGTGCTAGCGATGGATGCAATAATACAAGCATGGGTTAGAGAAATGAGAGAGGCAGAATGGGAAGTGGAAAAGGGGGTTAAAACTGGTTTGTCTCTCATATGTAGATAAATCATTTATTGTACAAATGACTATAATATGGATGACAAAACTGTGATAGAGTAGGAATGGGGGTTAAGGAAAGTTGGAGTGAGTTTAAACAGATGAAAATGCAATTTAGTAAAAAGAGTTGTTATAAATAATTTTCAGCTTTGTCTGGAGATCAAGACCCAGTCTACTTAAATGGGGAATGTTTTGCAACAGGAAAGAAAGGTGGGGGTAAATCTAAAAAAAATCCACTTGCATATTTGGCATCTATAGACCTATTTAGTTTATAAAATATGAAAGAGATTGAAATATTTTATAGAGAAATACTGCATGAGAAATATGGAGAGGTAGCAAAAATGAAAAAGGAAAGAAAAGAAGTAAAAGAACAGGAGCTGGAAGAAAAATTTAATAAAATGATGAAATTATAGAAAATAAAGACTAATGAAGGAAATAAAAATATGCAGCAATGGTATAACATGATAATGGCAAAATATTATTTGGAATATGCATGGAAAGACCTTAAGGAAGCAAAAACAGATTGGAAAGATATGAAGGATTTATAAATCTGGAAGTTTCATGTGGGAATGTTTACTGTATAAGTTGCCAATAAATGGTAGCATGAAATGTAAAGCAAAGAAGAAGAGTTATAAGGATTGTATTGAATAAAAAAATAAAGCAGTGTTAATTGGGCTGTAAAAAGTATGAAGAATTTTAGGTAAGAAATAACATGAGTATAAGTAGTAACATTTTCAAAATATAAATATGTATGTAATATTGAGTGGGAAATATGAAATAGAAAGAAAATACAAAGCTGACAAATGTGATAGCAACAATGTTGGTTTCATGAAGAAGAAGATACTATGAATTGTTTAAAAATATGAATTATGAAGATGTGTTAGCTGAAATGCAAGGATGGCAGTGGAGGAAAGGATTGGGGATACAATGGAAGACATTGAAGGTTGTGAAATTCTAGATGTATGTACTAAAATATTGTCAGAATGTAAATACGATGAAAGAGGTATGATGCATTAAGATAAATGAATGAAGAATAAATAAATACATACATAAATATATAAATAAATAAAGCAACCCTATTCTTTTTGTGTTTTACTCTCCCAGTGGATGCCATAAGGTTGCAACTAGAAATCAATAAAGAAATGGAAGGAGAAGGAGACAGTTGCACTGGCAAATTTATTGTAGTTATCAAAGTGACAGAAGGTGGTCTACCTGATGAGCAGCTGTTGTGATTATTGGAAGAAAACAAATCCATTATTACTGTGGCTGTATCATGAAACCAAGCAGTCAAAAATATGAAGTAGAAGTTATCTCATGGATAGGAATTAGAATTGTATGCATCTATGGTAATGATCCCAGTGGTGGTAGGTCATGTAAAACACAGAATGTACAGCCATCAGTTGTAAGATGTTGATGGAAATTATATACATTAACCTGAAGAGTATAATGGATCATAACCTGTATCTGCAGTAAGAATGCACAATGGGACATGCAGATTTGGGATATGAGCTATCTAGGAAAGTGGAAGCATGACTATAACAGCTGCTAGTCATATGAATTTTGAAGGATATGTGGAATCCTTATGAACAGGTACAGTATATGGGATAATGTTATTATCTCACTTGATTTTCTTGTTACTAATGTGAGGGCATTTAAGTTCATGTTGAAAGAGAAACATTTTGTGGAGTGACATTTGAAACATTTAATTTAGCTCAACATTTTCTTACTTTATGTAATAAATAGAGACTGCGTAATCCTTGGATGAACTATGAATACAAATGACTTATACAGAGACTTATTGTTTAATTTTGAAGTACTGGAACTGAAAGTTGGGAATTGCATATTTTTTCTGATGTGTGTCAATCAATATTAAATCTACAAAAAAATATATAATGAGTGAAAGTTGTGGAATTGTTCTTAGGAAGTGTGGCTGTGGGTAAAGGTGAAATGATGTGATGGCAAATTTGTGAAGATATATAGCATTATGAGTGCTAGTGGAATACAAAGGGTTAAGTCATGTGTATAGGGCAACCTAAAACTATTTTTATTGTGGATCTAACATGCATTAGATACAGCAATATGAAAAAAAGAAGGTGCATATTGTGTGGGGAGGTTAGTATTGAGAAAAAATAATGCAATTTTTTGTAGAATTTGTCAACAAGAAGGCACTTTTTGTATTGAATGTCAGTCAGTAACTGAACATGATGAAAATGAGCAATATGTTAATGATGCAGAAAATCGTCCAAATATTAATGAGGTACAATACAATAAAATACAATAGACTATAACAGTGAGGAAGATGGGGACATGTCTAATTGTATTACTGGGCCATTTTATGGAGATGATAAGGAATATTCTGTTGATGTTAATAATGCATATGAAATGACAATGGTGATTAAGAAGACATGGAAGGGAAGAGAGTAAGGGAAAGAAAACTGAGACAATGAGCTAAAAAACTGTGAAAAGAGGAAAGGGATACTCTTTTCATATATTCCTTGAATGTAAACAGTATTATTGATGAAGTTGGGAGGGGTGATTGAATATGAGTTTTGCAGAAAAATAAATACAGATGCAATTAGTTTTTTTTAGATGTTAAGACATTAACACACACACAAACAGACAGGAGCATATAAACATTATAGGTTGGTACAACTAAAATACATTTTGGAAAGGATATGTGTTGTGGGATCATGGCATTATTTAAAGGAATTATACAATATTAGATGTGCTTGGTGGCATGCCAAGAATAATGATAGTATGTGATTATAAGATGAAAAGAGGATATTTAGGTTAATTGCTATATATGGGGAAAAACACAGACATCAGGCGATAAAGCACCTTTCAGAAATCAAGTAAATTAAATAGTAATTCAAAAAACAAAGAGGTGACCAACACGGTCAACTGACTGCAAATTGTACTTTAATGAAAAACAATAAAAACAGAGAAAGGGCTTTCACTTTTCAGAGTCTGAAGAAGTGTCGACATCAGACACAAAAACACTTACTCTGTTTTTGTTTTTCATTAAAGTATAGTTTGCAGTCCATTGACCGTGTTTGCCACCTCTTTGTTTTTTGGATTACTAATTCCGGTGTATGCAAACAGTAGCATGAAGGAAAGGGATAAATATTCTGAAAAATCATGGGGCAGTTAATATAGATATAGTATTGACAGATTGTATGAATTGTTATTTGAGCATAACTAATTGGAGATTAACAAAATACAAAAAACTTTTCATGACCTTATTAAGTATTGGAAGTTATTATGGGGTACGACTGTGAAGTAAACACACAGAAGTGCAATACAAATGGAAATAGATTATTAACTGTCTGGGAAATTAGTGGCATTACAGAGTAGTGAGGAGCAGGTAGAAAGTACAGACCATTTGGCATTGTTGGAGGAAGTAGGCAGAAATGGCGAAAATATTAAATAAGCTACACAGATAAAAAAATCAAGTAGTATGGAGTTATGGACAGAAAACATGCAAAAAAAATATTATGGAAAGTCTATATGACTGTGAGGTAATTTTTAGTGGAGTGGACTTAAAAGAAGAAAAAAAAACAAATATGGTAGGAATTTGAAACAGTATGAACAGACATTACAAAAATAAGATCCATGCAGAGTAGACTGTAAGAGGGAAACAAAATCAAAATAGGATGAAAGATTGATCGTTATGTAAAAACATATGGAACAAGAGATTGGAAAAGAATTGTCACCTTTTTTAGTAAAAAATGTGAAAAAGTAAAAGTAGAATAGAAAGTAAATTAACTGTGTGAAAAAACAGACAATATAATGAGAACAGTGGATGAATGCATGGTGAAAATGCTTAAAAGTTGAAAGAAAGAAGATGCAAGATACGTCAATTATGAGAAGCAGATAAGCAACTGGAAAAGGAAACTGCAATGGAGAAGTTGGATACAGTTTTAAAGTAAAGTTTTTAAAGCAATGACACAAGGGCTTAATTGTATTTTTATGACTTCTATAAGGATATGGAGGCTGCTAAGAAAATATATTTGATAGTTTGGACTGAATGGAGAGAAAAGGGAATAGTCAAAGAAAATATATGAGTTTTAATGAAGTTTATTAAAAGAAATGAAAAAAAGAAATAAAAATGGAGATAAAGTACATTAACTAATATTAATCATAAAATCTTATTTAAGATATTGCAAACAGAATGAGCAAATTATTTTATAAAGTGTCTAATAAATGAGTGTTTGGGATAAAATAAAAGCAAATATGGATAGTTATTTCTGTTAAGAGAAATTGTAGATAGTATTGATAGAGGCTAAGGTGTAGAGAAGTTATTGGTATGTGATATTGAGAAGGCATTTGTTCCTATAGGCCATGCAGGAATGTATAAAGTACTGGAGAATTATAATAGGGAAGTAAATATTGTGGGAAGAAATAGCCAGGGAATTGTTACATCTAGGCTTGTATAGGCCCTAGAGCTGATAGCCTAGTACCAACCTATGAACCTATAATAATAGTGGTAAGATCCAGAATGTACTGAATGCATACAATACTATTTTAGTTTATGGTTTATTGAGGGAACAAAAGAAGAGACAAGAGATAAAACATGGTTGCCCATTGAGTGGGGTTCTTTTTGGTGGTGTATTACTGCAGCGAATAAAGGAGTGTAGTGATTGCATAAAGGAGAATGGATGGGCAATATTGAAAGAAGTAAGAATAAGGGTTTATTAATTATGTGAATAACTTAGTTACCAGCAATAAATGTTGGATGAGATAAGTGATTAGAATTAGAAGGTAAAATGAAAGAGATGACACAAAAATTAAATAAACAAAAAATATTAAAGGTTGTAAAGATATCTGTATAGGTAGCATTTGTTTTTTGAAAACAAGATGTGAGTGTGATAGGATTAAGGATTTGGAAAAGACAAGTGAAGACAAATCAAAAGTAAATTATAGAAGATGTAAAGAAAATTGAGAATCTATAGAAAATGTTTAGATTATCTTTAGAGAAAAATAGGTTTTTGAACATATTTGAGATTCACAGCTGAACCTCATTAAGAGAATGGCTTATACTGTAAAAGATGAGAGGTTACTTAAGGTTAAAAAGCCTCCTTTAAAGATCTCATCAGGCAACATCTCTAGCAAAATTGGCAGTGCCATGATTGCTCCCCAGGCTAGTGAAAGCGGATTAGGTACATATACTAAAGGTAGAGCACTTGATAATAGTGTTCAATCTTACTCACAAACACTGGCTAATCTATAATGTATGTACTGTACCCATGTACTATGTATGTATTCTACCTATGTTCCAAATTTCAGCTGTACACCACAAATCTATGAATTACCTTTATTTTTAAATTAATATTTTTTTGTTTGTTCTCTCCACTGTAACTGTTGATGTGCTGCATACCACTGTAAAAACATGTCTTTTGTAATTTGTGTGTATACTGATCATGTCTATATAACTAAATGTATCTGTAATTTTTCTATATGGAGCTTTTCTCCCCAGGCCTCTGCTGAAAAAGGGCCTTTTCGGCTCAGTCAGACACACCCGGTTAACAAATGTAAAATAAATAAATATAGTAAATTTAGAATTTCTATACTTGCATTAGATATTAAAGAAATAAAGGGATGACAGGTAAGGATTTTGTGTGAAACTAATATGGAAACATTTAGACATATACTGGACAGTTTAATGAGTAAAAAAAAAGTGGGGACAGGAGTAATGGAAGGGCATGTGGATAAAACACAATTATGGAAGTTGGATGTAGAATGGAAAGTGATAAACAGATACTTATACTATGAAGCTAGAATGGGTGTATGCTATTATGACAGACCATGAAAAGGTTTAAATGAAGAAAGACTGAAATTTAAAAAAAGAGGGATGAAATAAGGTTTAAGGATGTTTAGAGATATGGAATTTAGGGTGGTGATTAATGCTGGGAAATTGTTGATTAAAGGATTAATAAAGTATAAACACATAAAAATAAAATGCACAGTATGTAGAGCTTAGTAGATATGAACTGTGCTCTAGTGAGCTCCACTAGAGTCAAGTAAATCTGAGAAAATGTACAACTCAAAATGCTAGTGAGGTATTTAAGAATATATGTTTAGAATAGAATAATGGCTGGAGAATATGAACAAAGTATGGTAAAGGATAAGAATGCACTGGAAATGCTATTGATAGAAGCAGTGTGGACATTATGGTTGAGTAGATGTCAGGAACTCTTGTAAAATAAGTTATGGAATTGTGACTTAATTTTGAGAAAAAATATGGATGTGACTATGGAAAGAAGTACTGGGGAGGGGAGACTGTAAAATTATAACATATGATTATTTTCCCTTTTATTTGTTGTCTTTTGTTGTTACATAATGTGAATCTTTGTATGCTAAGCTATACAAGATTTTCTTGCCTGCTAGTTTTACATGTATATACTTTGTCATGTGTACATATTATAAAGACATAATAATAAAGGTACCTTACTCCTTCTGACTCTTTCTAGTATGTAGGCCATAGAGTGGCACCAGAATTGGAAGGAGAGAGATAGAGAAAGAATGAAGATTGTTGGAGCTGCATCTGTGTACAAACAAAAAGACTTCACTTTGGATTTACACAGTCCGGATGTGCTTATTACTGAACTTAGTAAAGGTGAATGAAATAATGCCAACCTCATAAGAATATTAAAGGAAGAAGAAGCTGCTGATGGAAAGGCTGTTCCATGGGGTCAAGTAGTAAAACACTGTGGATCTGGAGTTCAAGAAGAAGGTTTTAAGTTGCCTGAAGCAGTGGTTAGTATAGCAATGAGATTGGTGTCTACTGATGACATCACGCACATTCAGAAGGTCTGCAAAGAAGGAGATGCTATAGAAAGTACAGAAAATCACTCTAAAAGTAGAGTTTCAGATACATAAAAACAAGAAATCATACATAATAGTGACTGCAAGTGGTGGAACTGTAATAATTTTTTTAGATGTTTGACAGAGTAAATGATGGCCAGTTGTGTGAGTCTCTAGAAATTAAAGAATCTATGTTTCCAGATACTCCCCAGGATTCATGAAGCTTGGTGCAAGGACAGCATTAGCCTTGCATTGACTGTGCGGCATAGAGATGGCACAGTAGCACCATATGCGTATTAATGAAGGCGCACTGCCGAAACGTCCACGTGCATAGGAAACATGTGCGAGTGCAGGGGGTGTGTCTAAGTGCTGCACGGAGGTATGAACATGTCGGCTGCAGACGCGCAACCTAAAATGCTGACTAGTACAGCCTGCCTCTAATAGAAATCACTCCTGTCAGTGTCCGTGGATACGGAAATATATGCAAAGCATACAAGACAGTCTCGTGAACACCAAAATAAAAAGTAAACACAAAGGCACGTAGCTGAATATTGAGCCCCCATCCCTCGAACAAATGACATTTAAAACCCTGTGCCCGTATTCCATTGTAGTGTTGATTGTTATACTAAGTGGAAGTGAAACTCAGCATGTTTGCACACCGCTGCACTTTGCTAAGCCTAGCCCACTGGTTAGGGTTAGCACCTGTCCCTCTCTGTGAGGGGCAGTCCCTATCTGGGTAGTTGTGTCCTTACCAAAAATATTAAAAATGGCAAATGTCCTGCAACTGTAGGACATAATTATGTCCCATATTTTATGTAATAGTTCCATAAAATAGTTATTTCTGTATCTAAACTCCATAAATGTTACAAGAAACAGAATAAGCAACTAAACTGCTACAAGAATAAGCTTCCATTTAGGCATAAAAGTAAAGTTCTATTCTTTGTACTGACCGTAGGTATGTGTCGGCCTGTAAAACCTGACGTGTGTCCCGAAAATGTCACACTTTGGCCAATTGAAAAGGTGGCAACCCTACGAATGGTCAGAGCATTCACTCAATACCTGCCCATTCGTGGTCCAAATCGTCCTTGTCTGGACGGCCAAAAGATGAATGGGTATTACCCAGTTCTACCTACCATATCATGAAAGATAAGTATTTGCATGTACCTATGTGCGTGAAGTACAGCATGTGGAAGATCAAATATGCTAGGGTTGTTCTCACAACCATATTGGTACCAGAGATATGTAGAGTACACAATGTGTTCTGTTGTCTGTGCCAAGGGCCATCAACCAGAGAAGGGATGGATGGTGTGTGTGGAATATGGGGAAGGGGGGCTGATGGGCAGTGGCGGCTGGTGACTTCAAATCAAAGGGGGGCTGCAGGAGACAGCTGAATGGGTGGGGTCAATGGGAAGGGGTGCGGCCAACTAGAAAGTGGGGGGAGCTATGCTCAAAACCACAAAAAAATAACTAAATACACTGCCGTGGGTGCCAAACCGTCATTATGAGAGTCCAATCAAGACAAAATGAAGTGTAGAAGAATAAAAATATTTCAATGCATTGGCTGCATGACAGCTTACTTAATATCTAGATGGAAACAAAAAGGTTGTGAGGCATGAAAAAATAAAATTACTTTTTTAAATACAATAATGGAATGCCAGTCAAAATCAAGTATAAGAAAAACAAGCAGCACTCAACTCAAACCACTTCTTGCACTGCAGTTCTAATTATGATTTATATTCAGCTTTATTAAAGTACCAAGTAACATGCTGAAAGTAGAAATCTCTGATGCCCCCACTTGTAAAAATGTTTCTTATCCAAAAAAAGACCTGCTGCCTGACAACTATCTACTTGTTTCATGGGGAAAACATGATCAAAGTAAAAAATGAAAAGCAAACAAGAAATAAGCTCAAGATACATTGCTTAAAAGGATTACTGTACAGGTTATGGACCACACGATTGGCATTCTGTTTAGTTTATGGGTAAAGCCTGCGGAGATGACTGGAAGTCTCCAAATGTAATGAGCTTCTTAAAATAATGTAATCCTGTCCTTTATTACAAATACTGTCATATGCATTTCAATACCCAAGGCTTATACATTATCTAGTTAAGTATTCTCTACATGGCAACAACAGAAAGGCTTTCAATGTTGGCAATTCTTTAACAGTATGCTTATTAAAGCTTGCTTGCATCTTACAATCTCAGCCAAGCTCAACTGATGGTCATTAAAGTATTGCTACTTAAACACAGAGCAACAGGCACTGAGTAATAAGCATAAATCAACAGTACAAAAAATATGACAAAAAACAGACCATTTTGCAAAAATCAAGGACAGATGAAAAGCCACTCCTGTACTTGTGTCTACCTTGGATGGGGGGATACCCTGCACATTTACACTGCATAACTACTCCTTGCCTTGCTTCGACACATCCAGAGTCACTACATGGGGGAGTGGGGTGCAACAAGTATGTCACAATTTGAAATGTCTCTGGCTGACTGTGATGACCCTAACACATTTGACATACCTCTCAACCTCAGAGCAAGAAATCTGGACAAAGCCATACAAAGAAGTGGGACAAAGGCCCAAAAACAAGGGCAATTTTTAAAAATATTGCTCTTATAAACTTAGAAAGCTAATAGAATAGGTATTGCATTAGTATGAATTTTCTGAAGGGTATGAAAATTGAAACTCAAATGTCTGCCATTTTCTAACTTCAGTCTTTAATGATTTGTCACTAATTTGCCAAAAAGCACCACTTTATGAAAAATGGACCAAAATCTCTGAAGTAAAAAAAGTCATCTAAATAATCCCACATTAAATAAATCTGTAACTAATGAAGAGGTTGCTGCTAGCAAAAACCTTTATATTTCATGGTTTCATCGAAAAATAAAGTGTCTGATGCCCCTGAGGAATAAATTGCCTATATTACATTAAAAATGATAAGCTAGTAATATTGCAATAGGAAATGGATGGCAAACAGATAACAGGCTCATAGTTAGTATCAACTTTTTCAGTACAGCAGCATTCACCCCTTGTGGGAGTAGAACCAACAACCTTCTGCATCAAAAGCAAGTATACAACCTATTGTGCTATTAACATTGCAAGCTGATTTTCCATAAGCAGCACTAAACTTCTCTTCCCCTGCAGCTCTCAGTTCCTTGTAAAATCTATTCAATACTCAACTGCATCTCAACTTTGCAGCACAAGAAATCTGGAAAAAGCCAAATTTATTGGGGGGGGGGCTCAAAAGGCCAAAAACTAGGGACACATTAAACATTGCTTGTATAATCTTGGAAAGTTGTAGAAAATGCTGCGTTACCACCATACATTTTACTGCCAAGGTCCCTGTGCAAAAGAGTCAGAGCAACATACCACTACACCATATCAGCTGCTTTGTGAAAGAGAGGAAGACTGAAACTTAAATGGCTATCATTTAATGAATTCAGTTCTCACCATAGCTGTCAACCTCTTAGCACAAAACACCTGGACAAACCCAGTAATGAGGGAATACAGCCCTCAGACATATTCAGTGAATTCAGTTCTTGCCATAGTTGTCAACCTTAGCACAAAAAACCTGGACAAAGCCAATAATGGGGCAATACAGTCCCAAAAATAAGGACACATTTCAAATATTCATCTTATAAACTTAGAAAATTCCTAGAATAAAAGGTCGTGTTACTATGTATTTTCTGAAGAATATGAAGTATGAAATTCAAATGCCTGTCAATTTTATTTAACATTTGTTAATCAGGACAATCTGACTTGGAACAAAAAAAAACAATTTTCAGCAGAGGCCCAGGAAGAAATAATGCAGACATGTCTTTATAACATGGAAGGACACAAAAGCAAACCCACCCAAACACAGGGAGAAGATGCAGACCCCACACAGAAGGCACCCTAGCCAAGAATCAAACCCAAGGACCTGCAGCTGTAAAGCAACAATACTACCACTGCACCATCAAATATCAAGCATTGCAACATTTAGAAACCATAGATATTATGAGGAACAGATCAGATCATATCAAATAGGAGGCAAAAATCTGCAATTTTTTTACAAATGGTGGTGGGTAGGGAATTCAGGTCCTTAACACCTGCATACAAAGTACAGGGTTCAAGCCTGAGTATCTCTACCCAACACCATTTGTTCTCTAGCCACCAGTATATAATAACTGGGGCATTTTACACACGCACACACACAGACACAGAGTCCCTACTTCTGTCTCTCACACACACAGTCCCTTCTTCTGTCTCTCTCACACACACGCACACAGTCCCTTCTTCTGTTTCTTACACACACACACAGTCCCTTCTTCTGTCTCTTTCTTTCTCTCTCTCACACACACACACACACACACACACACACACACACACACACACACACACACAGTCCCTTCTTCTCTTTCTTTCGCTCTCATACACACAGTCCCTTCTTCTGTCTCTTTCTTTCTTTCTCACACACACACACACACACACACACACACACACACACACACACACACACACACACACACACACACACAGTCCCTTCTTCTGTCTCTTTCTTTCTCTCTCTCTCCCACACACACACACACACACACACACACACACACACACACACACACACACACACACACACACACACACACAGTCCCTTCTTCTGTCTCTTTCTTTCTCTCTCTCTCACACACACACACACACACACACACACACACACACACACACACACACACACATAGTCCCTTCTTCTGTCTCTTTCTTTCCCTCTCTCACACACACACACACACACACACACACACACACACACACACACACACACACACACAGTCCCTTCTTCTGTCTCTTTCCTTCCTTCTCACACACACACACACACACACACACACTCCCTTCTTCTGTCTCTTTCTTTCCTTCGCTCTCACACACACACACACACACACACACACACACACACACACACACACACACACACACACACACACACACACACACCACAAGACAACACAGACACGTACACACATTCTGATTCTCCTGTACTACTGTTGTCAGATGTTTGTGCTGCATAAAGAGACAAATCCTCAAAACACTTCAAACTCTCAAGTGATCCCCATCCCATCTCCACTATATTAATCATGTTCATGAGTTGAACTTGACTAAGCTGCTTGCTTCTTCTATTTCTTGATAAACAGCCTGCAAAATCTGATGTTTGTACCAAAAATGTCCCACTTTGGGCATTTGAAAAGGTGGCAACCCTAAGTTGTTACTTACTTAATTCTGCACCTTCACTCTGTACTTTTCTTCTTTCTTCTTCTTTCTTCTTGTTCTTCTGTTCTTCCTTTGTTCTCTAGCTAGCACAAAATCCACCCAAAACCAAAATAAAAACGTAAACTAAATCCGAAAAAAAAAGTAAAAAGATCACGAAACAAATAATCCACAAAGCTAAGCATTAAGCAAGGAAAGCTGAAGCTTGAAGCTAACAACTGAACTGACTGATTCTCGCTCTTTTCCCAGCACATAAAGCCCGGGAAGAGAGCGACAACCAATCAGCAGCATTTAGCCCAGCAACTTAGTAAGCACGTCATGATGTGCCTGCGGACGTCGCAGTCCGAGCCCCTTCTAATTCTATGCGGTTTGGAACCGCATAGACTTCTGGGCATCACAATGATGCCTTCATTACCCCTACAGGCTGCAATCAAAACAAAAAAAAAAAAAGATGTTTAAAACCGCCGCAGCCCGAGGCGGATAAAGTCACTGTGCATAAGATACTTCAGTCGGACTGAAGTTTGTTTATTAAAAAAAATAAGGTATTAGGTAATTTTTTTTTTTTAAACATTTCTTAAAGTTCTTGACACTTTATTCTTTTTAGTTGAGAGGGCTGCAGACCGGCAGTCCGATGCCACGAGCCGCCCCTGCTGACGGGTAATGTAATAATTCACTAAGAGGAGACTGGGTCGGATGTACAATAGGTGAACTGGAGGTGTACAAGGGAGCAGTGGTTGAATCAGAAACGAAACCAAAGAACATACATTCACATCCGCAATACACCCTGACAGGCCATACTGCAGAACACAATCCCACAAACATATGAACATTAAAATGTGCGATACACATATACAGAAACGTTACCGGCTCACACCGACATAATGGTCTGGCTTGAAATGAGCCATCCAACCCCAACACACCTGGATACATAATTGAATACCCATCGTCCCCACCACAGCACACCCCCCCCTTGCAGAACATCCACCAAAACCACCCATACTTGGGCTGCTAGCTTGGCGCAGCCATATCTGCAAATAGTGCCCCCTACCCATATCTAGTAGGCAGTCTTACCCTAGGCAGTATCCCTTGCATTTATAACCCTCCCTCATTTTCATGAAGCCAAACGAATTGGAGTCATTGATGTCCACTATTTTTGGCCATCCCTCATGGGATAAATTTCTCTTCTAAAGATTGGACTTGGTGGCACGACAAAATGTCCAGCCCCGTAGACAACCGCATACAAGTTGCATTAGCAGTAGTTGTTCACAACCCTGCTCAGCCTCCAGCCGGTCCTGCAGAACCTACGAACCGGGATTAAACACCTGACTGTGATGCACGTCTCCCCACGTGCATTATCGGGAATTTATACCATTCACATGTTCCCATGAAGCTTCCCCATAGCCATCTTCCAAATAGTACATTTCCACAAATTGTATACCACATCCAGGTTCCACGTCATAATGATGCACACAACCCCTGTATACAAATGGTACAGGTACCTCCCGTATGCGGTTGTTCATAAACATGGCCATGTATAACTCCAGATATGTAGTCATATATCTATAAATGTACATACTTATATTTGCATAGCTACACATCACACATACATGCATATAAGTAGTTGTCAAGTATGTGTCCATTTCATAAATATGTATACTTGCAAATGTATACATATGCCTCTCAGAAACATATGAATAGTAACATGTACTATACATATGTACATCACCCGACTGTCACATTTGTTGCCAGTACTGTGGAATGACTGTAGTAAAGTCATATATCCTAATTACCATCCATGCAGAATGTATCACAAATGGTTTAGTGGTAAAACCAGTGACTATGGTGTTCCTATTCCCGGGTCCAGGTCATGCAAGGGCTAATTTTCTATGATGGCCACAATAATGGCAGTCAGATATAGGGTGATTAAGGTGCTTTAAAGCAGACATAAGCGGGTATGCGCGACTGTAAGTGGCGGTCATTAAACAGTATGGGAAATGTAAATAAGCTTGTAGGTGTATATGCATGTGTATGTACAGACAGACAGATATATATATATCTATATATATATATATATATATATATATATATATATATATATATATATATATATATATATATATATATATATATATATATATATATATATATATATCTATATATATATATATATATATATATCCACAAAGAATGAACATGGTCACAATAAAGCAGTCATAATGAATGTGAAGGGAAACAGCAGCAGAACCCCCCGTAATATTTAGTGCTGTCATATCAAGCTGCCCAGAGGTGAGCAAACCGTCTGCATCTCCAACCACAGGAAGGATGCTAACAGTGGAGCTAACTATGTCCACGTGCTAAGTCTGACTTTCAAACAGGTACAGAGCAGTCCCAGTTACCATTTGGATGAGCCAAAAACCAGAAGACTAATTGAACACCCTGATCATTATATGAACGTATGTCCCAGGACTATAAGCTTGGGATGTTTGAATTTACTTGGAGTGAGCCAACATACGGGACATGTCAAGAGCAGAAGGGAGTGGCGCATGTGTAGTGGTGTGCTTTATTTCCAACCAGAGAATGGATGACTGCCATGTTATTGATGTTGTGCTGTGTTTGTTCTGGTAACTATGAACCATGGGTATACATGCAAATGAAGCAGCACAGCAATAGTGTAGTGGTTAGAGCATCTGCCTATTGAGCAGACATTGCCGGTTCGACTGCAGCACACACCATTTATGATGTGTAATCCGTATACGAGCATATTTTGCTAATTTTATGTTGTATAACGATATAATACCATTGAAATGTGAACTGGGGTGATGTATCACAGTAAGAATGCAGAAGGTGATTACGTGACGTGAAACGACGGTTAAATGGAAAACCGCTGCTGAAAAGTGTTGTACTCACCCTTTATATCTCTACAGAATTAACATGGGCACAAGAAAGCATTCATAATGAATGTGAAGGATAACAGCAGAGGAACACCAGTATTATCTAGTGCTGACATATCAAGCTGGCCAGAGGTGGGCAAAATCCCTACATCTCTAACCACAGGTAGGATGCTAACAGTGGGAGTAACCTTGTCCATGTGCTAAATCTGACTTTCAAAAGGGTACAGGGAAATCCCAGTCCCCAGTCAGACAAGCCTAAATCCGGATGACCATATGAACACCCTGACAATCATACAAATATATGTGCCAGGACTATAGACTTGGGAGGTCTGAATATACTTGGAGTGAGTCAACATGTGGCGCAGCTCCAGAGCAGTAGGGAATGGTGCATGTGTTGTAGTGTGGTTTTTCAAGAGGAGAATGGATGCCTGCTGTGTTAGTGAAGTGTTGAGGTGTGTGCTCGGGTAACTATGAACCATGGGTATACATACAAATGAAACAGAACACCATTACCAATAATGTAATGGTTAGAGCATCCAACTAATGAACAGGCACTCACGGTTCAAGTTTGACTATAGCACATATCATTTCCTTGAGGAATGAATGTTGTTCTGC
>NC_056725.1:1636571346-1636678846 GCF_019279795.1 Protopterus annectens | reverse complement strand
CAGCACACAGGAATGACATATGTTCACAGGCTATGCCAATGGAAGTGAGGTGCCCAGGCAAGAAACATGACACACGCAGCATGCCCTTCCACCCCCCCCCCCACCGCCGGACACGGGAAATATACACGCAATCAATGTAAAGTGTCCACTGCTCCCCAGACACCAGGCAGGATACAACTGGGGGGGGGGTAAACAGTGCAGCCATGGATTCTAATCATAGAACACAGACTGGAGCGTCCCTTGCAGGACACCCCAAAAATTGGCCAAACCATACAAATGTGATAGATTATTTTGTCCGCGGTGTATAGAGACTCGGAATACAAGGGTGGGTAACCCTGATGACCCATGGGCCGAGACAGTTGTATGAAATGGGTCCTGTGAAGTGGAGAGTTGGCAGCGTGTAGTGGTGTGTTCAGAACCGATCAGGTCCCAGAGTAAGGATGGGTGCTGTTGAGGAGGCGGGGGGGGGGATCTATGGGTAGCTACTTATGGGTCTAGGTTTGCAGGTGTTGGCTGATGTTGGGCAATATGGATAGCCCTAGGGATGCAAGCGAATGTGTTCATTGGGCAGATGCGTCACCCAACGAGCAGCCACACCCACTGCGAGACCCACTAAAGCAAAGTGTAATCTATATGGCAAGGAACAGAATAACCAGATGTAGACGTATAATGTAGAGCTATGTGTGTGTACATCGACCCATAGCGACATATAGAGATATGCCTCTCCATCGCCATAGTACCAATGTATACATACAGAGAAAGAATACAGATACATACCCACCTATGAATATATACATATGCAGACAACCATAGACCCATATGTCATTAGATTTTATATATATATATATATATATATATACAGCAAGATATAAATATACATGTATGCATACATATGCAGATATATCTGTATATATTAATGTAAATACACATATATATATATATATATATATATATATATATATATATATATATATATATATATGTATGTTACAGTAAATATACACATGTACATAGCTAGGATATGATACAGCAGTTGCAGGTAACATATGTTCACAGGCCGAGCATATGTTGGTGGGAGGTCCAATAAACAAACGTGTAACACGTAGCATCACCCCCCACCCCCCAGCTAGGCCGGTGAGACACACAGACACACAATAAAGGTAAACACACCACTGCTTCCCAGACCACCGGCAGGATACTACCAGTGGGAGAGATCTGCAACGTCTACACTTGAAACACAGACATCGATGTCCCTTCTGGGCCACCAAAAATTAATGATCGGAGCCAGTCCCGGTAGTGATTTATCCAACCAGGCTGTAGATGTACACGGACCAGTAGGGTGTGCAAGCCAGATAACACATTGGTCAACACAATGTACGACATGTGTCCCGACACGGGGAGAGTGGGCAGAATATAGTAGTGTGTTTATACCCTACCTGTGCCCATTGTAAGAATGAGTGCTGTAGAGGAGTGGCAGGTAGGGGAACTATGGGTATGCGATTATGGGCCTAGGTGTGCAGGTGTTGGCTGGTAGAGCCATATTAGAACCGCCCGTGGATGTAAGTAATATTCCGATGTGGGTATAGCAGACGCCCATACCTCCCAACCCCTAAGAGCACATCCACTGGATAGTCCGTAAACCATTGGGGGAACACATAGGGACCATACAATTGAACTGTCCCCGATTACCAGGGACTTCCCTGATTACGACTCAGAATCTAACTCTTTCCCACCTAAACCCTCCTAGAACTAGTGATATTAGGAGGAAAGGTGGTGGAATACACGTAATGAATAACGACAACATTTAAGAATCATAAACAGCATGTACCTCAGACAATGTGTATGAATACATATGCTCTGGGTCTGTCAATGTGTCAGGTTAATAGCACCAAAATTCTAAATGTGTCCCTGATGTTGTTATGCAGTGTCCCTGATTCAGTGTTCATTTTTCCCCATTTGTATGAGAGAAAGCGCATATTCAGCTGACTACCTTAGAAAGATGATAGAATAATATGTTAGGGTTACCACCTGTCCACCTTTGTGAGGGACAGTCCCTCTTTGGGCAGTTGTGTCCTGCAAAATAATTGAAAACATGGAAAATGTCCTGAGATTTTAGGACAAAGATTTTCCTATATTGTCTGTAGTAGTTGCATAAAACAATTATTTTGTATCTGAAACACCTAAATGTTATAAGAAACAGAATAAGCAACTAGAATGCTACAAGAATAAGCTTTTATTTAGGCAAAACAGTGAAGTTCTTTCCTTTGTACTGGCTGTGGGTATGTTTTGCCCTGCAAAATCTGACGTTTCTACATAAAAGTCCCACACTGGGCACTTGAAAAGGTGGCAACCCTATAATAGGTATGTGGTAGCATGACTCGGCCGACGGATGTGGGTCCCAAAACCCACTTACTTGTTTGTATTGAAGAGTCTCGGTTCCCATGTATCAGCCAGATGGGTGCAGATTGTAAGAGGAACACACAAATAATATGAATAAAACACTGGACAGGCCGCCAATTCCATACAGTCAAACGGCATGCCGTCGCCTAATGGGCAGCCATTCCTGATACTGTAGGCATGTAATCCGATGTAATAGGCATCACAAGGTAATATTGTGATCCTCGCTCCCACCCAGGAGTGTGCTTGTCAGAAGCAAGCACCAATGTCGGTGCATTTGCAAGTGTGGGAGCGAGCGGGTGTAAGTCTGTTTGGCTACCAGTATGCAAGTATTGCACTGGTTAAGCAATGTAGAGGCTAACCGAGTGTAAGAATCTGTAACCAGAGGTTAGCATTGCTTAACACCACGCAAACCCATGCACACCCACTCACAACTGCTTTAATGTGCCTTACTCTCTCTGTATTCAATGGCCTTGTTCTGCCCTGCAACAAAATAAACGGCCTCTGCAAGGCTCGGAACCAGGACCCTGCACTCACAGCTAATGTGATTTACCAATATGCCATGGCAGATATACAGACAACGGACAGTACCACAAACATATCATACAGTGCAGTCATTCAACAGTGTAGGAATGTATCCCATCATGTAGATGTATATGTGAGTGTTTATGTCCAGCATATAGGTACATGCATATATAGAGATATATCAGGAACATACCATGTGGCAACAAAGCATTACAAACAAAGGAAAAGGAAAACACCAGCGATGCCTGTATTATGTAGTGGTGTTGTCCTATGTAATCTCAAGACTCCCTCAGACAGACATGTGTCATTCATACATGCAAACAGTTGTACAGTGGGCGTATACATCACTCTTCATGTAATGTACATTAACACAACAGTACCTGTCCAATCATTATGTATAAACAGTACTCTTGCAAGGTGCTGTGTGCAACATCATCATCATGATAAAGGTAAATGTGGTAACCATAGAGGGACTGGTAGTGTTGTGTGTACAATGGGGTCATCCTCATCACGTGTACCTGGACCATTTAGGAGTGATGTGCATACCAGGATCGTGCACCTGAGGGACAAGGGTGTGGATAACAAGAGTATGTTGTGATGCATATTACAAGGGTCACATGTCTCCAGTGGGCACGTGTGTGAAATGGACAGCTATGTATAGGGCAGATGCTGTCCTAGGAGCAAATTGGCCTTATGTTTCTGTAGGGTGAGGGTTGGATGTGGGGGAAGGAAAGTAGGTATGGCCGTGGAGGATAGGTAGGGTAGGATCACAGACAAGACAGCATACAGGGTCAGTATATGACACGTGGGGGGATACACCTCGGATGGGGATAGGTGTTTGGCATTCACAAGCCCATGGGAACAGTGGGATGGAGGTCCCCAGCCATGGGCAGCCGCCAATGCACTTAAACAACTGCAAAGGAAGCAGTGCTGGGGGTTGTCCAGGAGGGGCAGCATTACCCTGTAAATGTGACACTCCACCCTTGAGCTTGCGTATCTGGCTTCGGAACCCCTTAGTGAGCCCTCAACGCAACATGTCTGGGACCACACGACAGCAGACATGTTCCAGTCTGGCCCTGCTCCCAGAGGGGACATGCCCCATCCTCAGTGGTGGTACCACCAGCAGGTGGTGCAGAGCCAACAGAGGTTGAGGTCATGGTCAGCTGAAGTGGGACAGGAGGTTCTGCTGGGACTTCCCAACCCATACAGCCTATGGTGTTGCAGTTTAAACCCACATATGGCTTAGTGATAGACAACAGTATTCAGGATTACCTACAACAGTATGCATAGATATCACCATCAACCCAACACAACAGATGGTATACATTTGCAGAGGGAGCACAATACATGCATATATACTGCATGACATCTTTACAATGTATAGTAGATGTGTGACTGCAGCTATGAACATTTGCCCATTTTTGGCTTGTCACTGAGAACCCCAGACAGTGTCTGTCATACCACTGTTTCATGTGACATATGTCCAGTCAGGGATGCAATGGCAGTAACACATCCCTATCACCATGTCCTCTCTCCAATCCTCACACTATGCTCCTGCTGTGCACAGATGTGTGTTCAGTGTGTAACACAGGAAACAAATGGTTCCACACACTGACCAGTTCACAGATGGCCCTACAGATGGGGGTCCCTCACGAACAGAGTACTGTCATGTCTGTATTAAAACATGTAGAATAGCCATTATCACACACATGTTAAACAGGCAGTAGTCTCAATGCAGCATAGCTACACTTACATGCTGTAATCATGTGTGGCACATCACCCTCCTGTCTTTAGGCTATTTCCCACTGTGTATGATGTTTGAGGCACATCCAGATATCATCTATGATGATACCGTTTCACAACACCACATCCAGGTACCACTCACAGTGACTGTCATGGCCAAATACCAACATGATGTTCCTAGATAGTGTACTGTGTTTATCATGTGAATTGCTATGGGAACACCATCACAGCTGTTCCACATGCAATCAGCTAGAGGAGGAGGACTGCAATAGGTGCAGAGGCTATCACCTGATCATGTCCATCACTTACAATACACATGCTGCTGCTGAGCAGGTGTACACTTCCACATCCACCAGCGAGTGTGTGGGAGGGACAGGCAAAGTACACCAGAGAAGGTCTTGGAAACTAAACCCTAAGCATCGTCTGCCACACGCCTAACAGTACAGGGGTCAAACCCCTGACTGACTAGTCATTACTATTACATGTGCATGAAGTTACTACATGTGCCACAAAGCCAAAATGTTGCTGTGCTGTAAGAACATTTATGTGTGTAGGTGAGAGACATCTGCAACAGAGATATAGTAGACATACATTAGGTGTAGCACACATGGCTGTCCACGTGAACGGATGCCATTGTCACCACAACCACACTCTAATGGACTTGCATTGATACTCTTTGCCAGGGCCACAAATACACAACCGAACTACTTAGTTTGCCACACTGCAGTAATGCACAGGACTACATGCACCACAGGGGATAGCTGGAGGTTCTATGGGCTAGGGCATGTGAAAGAGTTTGACATCTGTTGGTATGCCAATGAGGGTTATACTGGGAGTGACTGTGGTTGAGAGCATCATAACTCATATGCAGACACAAGGTGCCAGTACTGACATGCATGTCTGCATTGCTTCATGGGTGTGTAGTGGTTGGCTGTGCAAGATGGCTGTACTAGGTTGGGTGAGGGGTAATCCTTGGCATCGCGTGACCCGACAATGGTGTGCAGTGCAGTACAGGGGTGTAGTGTCTGCAATGTCCCACACAGATGGGTACTGCATGATCTGCCCTGACATCCTGGTTTCCAATGTGTATGGCCATAACTTTGCAATGCATGCCATGTCTGTGTTTGATAGTCCTTCAGATGGACATTGGCTGGGATGTGCATGTCCCACAATACTGTACAGTGACATGTACAGATTTACCTGGTTTGGTAGGCACATGTTGTGTACACAGACTGTTATCCCCCGATATGCCAATACTGGCCTGGTGTGGCGAAACCTGCTTATAGTCAGCAGGTCAAACCTACACCTGCATTGATAGCATGATACAGGTATTCCCTGGTGTCAGTGGCATTGGTCCATACAGGGCACATGTGTATGGCATTGTATGGCCTCTGTGGATCACATTTGATGGCACCACATATGTTGCAGGCATCCGGTGGGGAACATAGTGAAGGCACATTGTCCACAAATATGTGCCTCTTGTACCGCTGTACAGGGTGCCATGTCCTCTGCTGCATTCACACCATGCCAACTATCTGCCATCAATGTGCATGGTACTAGCAACATAGCGGGATATCCTAGGCAAGTGTGTTCGTGTATGGCACATGGGTGCAGGACATATACCAGGTACTAGTAGGGTTGCATACTTTGTTCACCAGGCCTTTTGCCAGATGTAGGGATATGGCTTGCCAACACAGTCCCGTGGCGGACTGACATCTGTACTCCTCGTGAGGTGGCCAATGTGTCATAAGATGGACACCATATAGGAAGACTACAAAATCCGCTCCCCAACATGTCCAGTGGTTAGACACTCACAGCCACCTCTACACAGGCTCTGACAACCAAACACACACACTTGCCATGTCCTGTATTTGACCCCTACCTACCGTTTCACACTGCAGCAATACGCATTTAGGGCATATGCTATGACGAATACTGGGTTACAGCACACCTACAGGTTTATTCCTAGGTGGGTGACAACAGCAGGATTGACAAAGGTGGCCATGTGATGTGTACAGAGAGTGCATACTCTACAAAGCACTGTACTTGTCTCACGCAGGCAGACACACACACACACACACAGCTGGCATGTCTGGGATTAGAACACTGACATAACTACATTATCACACTACAGCATTAAGCAGTTACAGAACGCGCTACTAAGATTACTGGGGCACAGCACTTCCAGAGGTGTATTTCTAGGTGGGTGAAATCATAAGCCTTGCCAAAGTTGGGTATAGGAATTGTATGGAGTGTGAGCAGTCTCAAAGCATTATTCTGTTCTCAGGCAGACGGACACACACACACACACACACACACACACACACACACACACACACACACACACACACACAGTTGGCAAGTCTGGATTAGAACACCAACCTAACTACTTTATCACACTACAGCATTACACAGTTAAAGAACGTGCTACCGAGATTAGTGGGGCACAGCACTCCCAGAGGTGTATTTCTAGGTGGGTGACATCGTCAGCCTTGCCAAAGCTGGGTACAGGAATTATACAGAGTGTGAGCAGTCTAAAAGCATTATTCTGTCTTCAGGCAGATGGAGACACACACATAGTTGACAAGTCTGGGATTAGAACACTGACCTAGTTACTTTATCACACTACAGCATTACACAGTTACAGAATGTGCTACCGAGATTACTGGGTCAATGCACTCCCAGAAGTGTATTTCTAGGTGGGTGATATCATCAGCCTTGCCAAAGTTGGGTATAGGAATTGTATGGAGTGTGAGCAGTCTAAAAGCACTATTCTGCCCTCAGGCAGACACACACACACACACACACACACACACACACACACTTGGCAAGTTTGGGATTAGAACACTGACCTAATTACTTTATCACACTACAGCATTATGCAGTTACAGAATGCGCTACCGAAATTACTGGGTTACAGCACTCCCAGAGGTGTATTTCTAGGTGGGTGACATCATCAGCCTTGCCAAAGTTGGGTATAGGAATCGTATGGAGTGTGAGCAGTCTAAAAGCATTATTCTGTCCTCAGGCAGATGGAGACACACACACACACACACACACACACACACACACACACACACACACACACACACACACACACACGCCATTGGTGGGATCAGAACACCTGCCTATCTGCAGATCACTATTACAATACTACATAGTTACGAGTCACGCCACAGAGACTACACATTTCAAGGCTGTCATTATGACCTTCTAGGAATGCGAACATCAACAGAGATGCTGGCAGTTAAGATGTACATACCTGTGAACCTGTGTGTTTAAAGTAGGAATCAATCCTGAACTGGAGTATGCCCATCTGTGGATATGCAGGGTTACAATGGCCATGCCCATATACATAGAGGCCATAACCGATACAAGGTGTCACTGGGCATACTCACACACTTAGTAGCATAGGGCTGTTTGGGATGCACTCTGATTCTAAACACGAAGGCCACAGTGGCCATGCTATTACAGTTAGATGTAAAGAACACATTGTAATGGACTCCGGTGTTAATAGTCGTCATTGTTAGCAGGAACGCTGCACTACATATACCTGACACCAGTCTTCTACTCAACGTCTGCTCCTGTCCATCACCTTAGATGTACCATTCTATACCAAGCACAATACTACCACTCACAGTGATGTCTTGCCTGGAGTGGCAACTGCTTGACCAACACAATGAGCCAATGTCCTGCTGTAATTACAGGGTTGTCCAGTGTCTGTCATTCTGGGATGACATGACTGAAATCTATACCAAACGATTGCAGCCCCCCAAACATCTCCAGCGCCCAAGTGAGAACTGCTCTCTCCAAAGCAAAAAACACAGCATCCATGGGACCTGATGGTGTCCCCGGCTGTGTGCTCCACGAACTCAATGAGGAATTAAACCCACAGCTAGGACAGCTGTTTAATCAAAGTCTTACCTCTGGACGCATTCCAGGAGTGGCGCACTGCAACTGTGGTCCCACTTCACAAAGGCGGTGCCTCCACCGACCCTGGAAATTACCGGCCCATTAGCTTGACAAGCCTTATCTGCAAAGCCATGGAGAGGATCATAATGGACCTCATAAATAAAGACATAGGGACTTTGCAGACTTTGGATCCAACCCAGTTTGGCTTTGTCAAAGGCAGATCATGCCTTTTAAACTTGGTTGACTTCTTCGAAACAGTCACCAAACCCATTGACGAGGGAAAGGCAGTCCATACAGCCTACCTCGATCTGGCTAAGGCCTTCGATACAATACCCCACTCGTGTATCATTGAAAAACTCATCAGCTTAAATGTTAACCCATACATCACAAGATGGGTTGCAAACTGGCTGAGTGACAGAACCCACAGGGTCAGAGTTGCTGGCGCCATGTCAGACTCAAAACCTGTCACAAGTGGTGTCCCACAGGGCTCAGTCCTGGGACCACTCTTGTTTGGCATCTACTTTTCCGAAGTACAAGCAAACACAGGGGGGTTATGGCTGACAAAGTTTGCAGATGACTGCAAACTGGGCCATAGTAGAAAACACATCTGACACAGATATCCTTCAGAAGGGTCTCACAGAAATGGATAACTGGTGCCAGAGCCACGGCCTGAAGTTAAATGCCAAAAAATGCATAGTCATACCCTTTGGGAAAAACAAGGTTACCCTAGCTACCAAATAGGTGGCAATCCACTGAGCACAGAAGAAGTTATCAGGGACCTGGGGACCCAGGTTGATAGTAGTCTGTCATTCGACACCCATGTAGCTAAAGTAGTTAGGAAGACCTTCTACATTGCCCACCTTATCATGAAGGGATTCTCATCTAGATCAAGGGAGGTCATAGTCTCCCTTTACTCATCACTCATCAGACCAATGATTGAGTACAATGCCCCATTCAGGATGTATCTGACCCGACACTTGCAGCAGCTGGAGAGGCCACAAAGTTCCTCACCAAAAGGATAAAGGGTCTCAAAAATCTGTCCTATGCTGCCCGACTGAAAGAACTCCAGCTCTATTCAGTCGCACCGCTTGCTCAGAGGTGACCTTTGCCTAACATACAAGGCCATGTCAAACCCAGATTTGATGAATATGCTTCACGCCAAAAATCTCTAGATCCATCAGAGCCACAAGGGCGGGAGACTTAAACCTCGACACGGCTATTAATAGGATGTGCTGGAGGGATAGATTCATCACCCAAAGACTCCCTATGCTGTGGAACAAAATCCCGGTACATGTGAGGCAGAGCACCTCGCTGGCCTTGTTCAAGAGAAATCTTGACCAATGGATGGGAGATCGCAGATATACCCCAGGGATTACCTCAGTGTCACTGCTCGACAGAGGCACAGCAAAATAATGGGTATAGTTCCCCATATTAAAGGGGTGGCGTAAGCCACAAAACGTTGGGCTAGGCTTGTAAATGCCCTCGGGCAGATAGCCTAGTATGAACCTATGAACCTATGAACCTATGAACCTATGAAAGTTGACAGGCCTTTGTCACATATCACATGCATCCATGATTCAAGGGAGTGGGGATAATACCTGGGTCGCATTTGCCCATATAGTGCCATTCCAAGTCAAATGTCTTAAATACAGGATATCACCCTGACACCTAGAGGACAACTGCATTGTATGCTTATGCTAAGCAGTGCTAGATGTGTAGCGTTTGTAATCACAGCTGCTCACTGTAGTTCCAACAATAGGGAATACTGACATCTGGGCAGTAAGGAACACCTGGCTGAAGGCTCTGTAGTGCACAATAGCACTACCACCATATACCTCAGAACCAGACATGTGGGCCATAACACAGGTATGGACCGCTCCAGGTGGTGGTGTCCCCACATACATAAAGGCCACTCACATGTACTGACCAGTACTCCCACAAAAGGCATCACAGATGAGTCAGGTGCAAGTCACATTGTCAAAAGCTGCATTCTAGGCTGAAACCCTCAGACATCACCATGCCCTCGGACCACCAACACACATCCATGCAAGTGTTAGGACATATAATAGTACAACACCATGTGAACTTTGACCAGTGGACTGTACCTAGCTCTACATCAACTGTGCAGAGTACCCATGTACTGACAAAGTTGTATCATGTGTTATGCAATGCAATGATACCACTGTTTGTAATCAGGTCAGCTGAACACATAAAAGGGGCCCTCGGTTATTTACAGCATTAACAGATGACTGTTGCTGTACACCAGTAAACACGTTCATGTTTGGATATGACATACATGTACCTGCCCTGGATATGTACATGCCATACACATACAACATATATGTAAATAGCATAGCTGTTTTTGTCCTTTGTGCAGACAGGTGGCTACAGCCATTACACACATGCACATGGAAGGTAGGTCCATGGCTGCTGAATGCTAACAGTACATAAGGTGTGATATTAGTGTTGACAGAGGTAACATTCCCTCTGTACTGATCACCCATGACACCTATCATATCATAAAACAGTCCATGTGTCATGTATGTCATTACACATGTCCACCAATTGCAATGCCTACAAACATGCCCAAATGACAGGAATGTAGGACCTACACACATGTACATGTAGTGGTGTTCATTCAGATACCATGCGTGTGCAGTTGCTAATGTTTGCAGGTGACGTGTGTCTTAGTACATCATGCAGTTGCAATGCAGCCTCAACATTGCCAACTGTATATGGTGATATACTGAAGGTACAGAAAGATGTACATCAGGTACGGACAGATGTGTGGACATAACTAAGTGGCGGGGCATCTTTGCAGATGGATGTTCGCTGAGGACAGCTCACAGGTGAGTCACAAGCAGTCCTACAATAACCTGTGTAACCGCCAAACTATGGTTTTGTTAATTGAAGGGGAACACACACAACTTAGACAGCGGTCAGGGTGACACCAAAGGTAAATCACTTGACACCTGTAACAGTTAAGACCTCCCATGTGCATATATCAGCACAGTTGCCAAAGGAAGTGTCAGTACACTTTGTAATTTGTGCAATACTGCTGTATGTCTGTCATACGTATCCTGAGATAGGCAGGTGTTTGAAGCACAGTACTGGCATGTGTGGTTGTGTGTGTGTCCATATATGTCACGTATGGTGGGGAATACATCTCAATTGTTACTCACTCTCCTGTACACTGTTGTAGACATCTGTACAGACTGCAATGTACAAAGCAGGACATAGGCAGGGGTGTGTATCTCACTCATGTGAGGTATCTGTATGTGCGTGACATAGGTGTATTCAGTAGTGAATGCCACAGTGTGTGTGTGTGTGTGTGTGTGTGTGTGTGTGTGTGTGTGTGTGTGTCTGTGTGTGTTACTGTGTCGGTGAATCTGTGAGTGTGCGATGTGTGTTACTGTGTCTCTGAATACATGTGTGTGAATATCTGAGTTTGTGGGTGTAGTTGTGTTGTTATATCCTGTCATGGGAACGTGTACTACTTCTTCTCAATGAGGCATCACGCTTCCCACTGACCTTTACCCTTGTCATCAGCTAGACTGCTTTCTTACCTCCCCACTCCGCGTAACTGTACCTGTGATGTCACCCAGTATGGATGTCACGTCTCTAGCCACAGTAGCTTAATACACAGCTATCATGCTCTTGGATCAGTAGATATATAGATGTGTTTGGAACGTGGGACTTTCTAACTGCGATGTAGAAGCAACAAAGTGCATGCTGGTAATTTCATGCATACCTGTGAGTAGTTCACATTTACATATGGGACACTAACCGCAAACACTGACATCCACTGGCTCATGCAATTAAATCTGTAGGAGGAAAGCAGAACATCATGACCAACATGCAGTTACTGTTGTTACACAAGACACATACTGTTAACAGTACAAAATGCATTCTAAACCTGTACTACATGGTATGTCTGCTGCCTGTCAACAGTACACAACAATTGTAATCTACACTTATCTTCTTAGTCTGTTCACCCTGTGCATCAGACCATATGAGCATGTCCCTGCACTGATGGTGTGGATGACAGGGATGCGGCACAGGCATCATCATATGCACAGGGTGATAATGTTTGCCAGAGGCCTAGGCTGCACTATTGGATGACATCATGTGTGTGGGTTAGGGCCTTTGATCTAATTGGGCATGTGTGGATGTTATGCATGTGTGTGTTGCAGTGCCCTACATATGTTTCCGGTGTGTGCATGTATGTATGCACACAGTTCTGGCATGTGTCTGGCCTACACAGTGGTATTATTGACAGCTGTGGACTGTACAGGCCAGGTTTTACAGTTCATGGTGTCCGGCCACGGCCATGTGGCCTGTGCTGGCCAGGGGTTGCACGGGCACTACCAGGCAGAGGTGCAGATTGGGTACTGTCTGTTGCACATGTCCACTGGAACCGTGTCCCTGTTGGGACAGTCCAGGGCCACATGCATGTGTCCTGCTGTGTCCTGGTGTGGACAGCACAGCACCAGCTGTACTGCTGCTGCTACCACCACTATGGGAGCGGGCAAGTGAGGTAGCTTGTTCACATAGACCTGAAACAGGTGATGTAGCTGGCCTACGTCCACATGCCTGATGCCTCGTTCCTACCAGATGTTCCAGCACAGACAGCTCATGCTCACGGATTGTCATGACACAGTCAAGGACTCCAACCATGTCACCCAATTGTCTATCCAAAACTTCAGCAATCTGCTGTTGAGCATTTGCCATTGCCTGGATGTTGTTGTTTAAAGAACGGACAGCAGCCCTATGAAGCCTCTGATCTTCTCTGTTGTGCCATTCAGCACGTGCCTGTGCCTCCATTACAGCCTGAAACATGCATCTGGTGACACCAGCTGCTGCATTCTGTCTTCCAGGGGCATGTTGGTCAGAGGTCCTCCTACGAGCAGCACTGGCCACATGCCTGTGTGGGGCATCACCAGTCAGTTGGCTGACACCATGGTGTGCAGGCACACCTTCCATAGCCTCCACACTTTCCTGTTCCAAGCTACCACATGTCAACTGTCCTTCCTCTATACCAACTGGTGATAGGGTATGTGGTGGCATGAGAACTGTTTGTGGGGATGAGGGGATATAGGTGGAATGGCAACCAATAGCACAGATTCAGCCCCTGACAACCCTGCATGTGCCTCAATCATACGTTCATCATCACCGCTAGAGTCTGTGGGGACAGTAACATCAGATGGACCGCAGGAGGGGAACACACCTACATCACCTGTGAGGGCAGACAAGAACTGTACATTACAATCTATACAATAAACACACACACACACAGACACACACACACACACACACACACACACACATGCTATGGCTCCCAACGTGCATGTGATATGACAGAAGGCATGCAACATGCATGTGATACGGCAGACGGCATGCAGCCCAGACAATAATAGTGGTAGTTATCATACATCCCTAGATTGCACACAACAGCATGCATGTGTCATAGCAGAAGGTGTGCAAATTACACAATCATAGTAGTAGTTAGCATACATCCCTGTGTTACACCATGTAGACCAGCACAGGTTAACAGTACACCTCCTGATGTGTGGCATATGCCCTTGACAATCACATGTAGTATGACGTGTGATCTGCTGACGTGTGCAATGACATGCATACATGTTTAACACAATGGTGTCCTGTTAAATATACAATGGAGTAATGGTGTCCCAATGCAGTGTTGTCTGTCCACCCTACAGATATACTGCACATTTAGCTGATGTGCATGGCCATTGCAGGGAATCATGAGGCATCTCTATTGCTATACACTGTGAGTTACAGACACAGTTCATAGCCATGACTGTGTTCAGATACAATACATATATACTGTGGAATGTGACCCACGTCACTAAGGTGTATACACACTAAACCATGATGTGGAAAGTGTGACACAGGTCACTGAAGGGTATACGGATGACACCCCTGCACATCTGCAACCATATTGCTGCTGCCTGGCAATTATGGCAAGACATGGCAAACTCATCGGTACACCATGTTGCACATGACATCTGTGTACCACACACACACACACACATGAAGAGCAAGGATGACAGTGATGTTCGACACCAGCAAGGGGAATGCACTGTATCTGTGGGCTGATGTGGTTGTCTGTGTATGTATGTGGATACTGTACAGGTGACTGCTGTCATGTCATGACACACTCAAGATGTTCAACACATCTTATGTGGTGGATTGATGTCACGCCTACACAAGATGTGCACAGGCCTGTAGGATGTCTAGTGTTCCACATCTGCAATATAACCATTAGACAAAGGCCATAGTTGGACCATGTGGTGCCAATATACAACAGGGTGTACACACAAGCACATCACGTCTACTGTGTGTGTTGCTTCATGTCTCTGGCCATCCTCCAATGCCATGTGTGCACATGTGTTGGCCAAATGGTTGTGACGGGCATCTATTTCACATGTGTGTGTGTTGTCCCATATGACATATACCCATAGATGTCATATGCTCCACTGACGACAGGGTTATGCAGACAAAGGGTGTTTGGTATGTGGGATATGTTTTTTCAGGATAGTTAGGCAGTGTTGCAGCCAGCCCACTAGATGTCATGGACATGTCAGATAGCACATCACATTATGTGACATTCATAGCAGGGGTATAATCCACACCGGTGAATCCTGTGGGCTGGCCATACTCCAGCTCACTGTGTAGTACTGCTTGTATCCCCCGCATGTGTAGTTCTGATCTGTAGTATGTGTCCCTACAGTGCATAACAACTCCACCATTGTATGCACAGCTGTCCACACATTTGGCAATGATAGTTTGTGAGGTGTCATGTCGGTGTTTCACATAGTTTGGAAGTATTACACATGGGTAGCCATTGTGATGCATTGCATGTCCAACCTGTATATTGTGACAGGACCATACATTATGTGTACATGTGGTAAATGACCACATGACAGATAGATCTGTGCATTAACATGCCTGATAAATAATAACAGTCTCACCTGCAACGGGCTGCTGTCGCAGAGGAACGCCAGAGGTACCTAAATAGGAGTTACCCAGCAGTATGATCATTATCCACGCCTGTATGATAGCTACAGGGTGCAATGTGCATGTTAACACATACTTCAGTACAATAGACTAAACTATGGAGTATGCACATGTGTGCATAGACAGAGTAGCATACTATAGTATTTGGCATGTGTGTATACATGCCTTGCATATGATCTTACATTACACATTGTACAGTGACACATGTAACTATATGGAACATAGTTGTTATATGTGCAGTAGTGACTTACCAGGCAACTCCAGGCTCGGTGGTTGAGAGACACCCACCTCCATGATATCAGCTAAGGCTTGTGGATGTTGTTCTGCAGGTGTCCCCAGGTTGGCCAGTAGCTCCTCGGTACGTGTGAGTGGGGGCTGGGTTGGTGGCCCAACACCTGTTGCACCTTGTTCCCTGGCGATTGCATTTGCATGCTGTTTCACATGTCTTAGGTCTGTACAGTGTCTGCGCACCTGCTGGTATGTGCAGTTGTGACCACCCACATCATTAACCCTCCTGCAAAGTTCCTGCTACAGGGCATCCCACTGTTGTGCATCCTGTGGCACATGGCTGAACAGGACATGATGATTGTCATGTAGGTATGGAATGAGGGCCTCATCCTCCAAGCGGGTATAACGTGGTAGCCTTGCACATGTCATACCTGGAAGACATAATGATGGAGACAGGTCACAGTAACTCACAGAGACATACAGAGCTACAGCTGAACATACATGTGTATCACATTTATTACGATTAAATAGTTGTCTTTGCAAATCTACATGACACTGACACCACTGACATGTTTGTGTCACACACATTTGACACTCAGTGGTGATTGGATATTATCACCACATATGTGTGTGTGTCACTTGATTACATTGCTCATACTCCATGTGGATGCTGTCTTGATGTGGGCATGTCTGTTTGCCTGTAATGGTGTTCTAACCTATCAGCAAATGCCTGGATGTGTCCACATTAATGCAGTTGAACTTGATGCTGTGTATATGTCACATATAAAGACTTACACTGCCTTAACGGACATGACCTGTGACCCTTCAGACTTGCTCATGGAAGGTTTAACATGTGTGTATTTTGCCATATACATCTACATGGCACTGTACAGCAGTTCATCATCCTGCCATGTATCACCTGTGTTGCACATGTGATACACATGGGACACTGGCTAGCCTGATGGTATTTGCAGGGATGGATATCAACTATAGCATGTATGGTCAAAGTCAACTAGTAGGCTATATGCCCTGGGTCATGTATGAGCCTAGGATGAAAGGTTACCTAGCTGTAGCCGACAGGCGGGTTTCTGGGGCCAGGTCAAGCAGTGCCACATAACTGATCCACAGGGTTAATGATACATTTACCACGCAGTCATCACACCATGTCTGAGAGGGGGCAATGTGCAGCTTTGCTGGACAGGGATGCATTGTATGGCAGGAGTATGTAAAATGTATATGACAAGGATTTGTCTAGCATGTGGTGATCCTTGTACTAGGAAGGTGGATGTCCATGAAGTATGTATTTGAGATCAGGATGTGTACATGTAGCATGTCCAACATCACTGGGTTGGACATGGCTTTATTCAGGGTAGGCATCATGCTACATAGTGGAGATGGGGATTGGGAAGGCTGGTGTAGGCCATCTAAGCATGGCCAATACCCCTTAAAGGAAATATGTGATCTGATATGAGTCACTTGAGTGTTGAGTATGGCTGAACAATGATCTCTATATTCATGGATGGCACCCTGTCATGATTAGGGTTGCCACATACGACTACTTGACAGGTGTGGTGACGTAACTATCACAGGAAAGACAACTGCCCAGCTGCGGCCCTTACACACAGTGTCCATTATGTTGACTGCTGCCTAGGTACAAGGTACAGGGTTATTAACATAGGGGTGACAATGCAATATGTAGCTGTCAGATTGTGGCCATATGTCACACACCTCACCCACAAAGCCCCTTCTGTATGTTGTCCACAACACTCTGAGTCAGCTGTTGCTCCTAGGTCATAGTCATTCACATACTTCAATAGGCAGCTGCCTTATGTTAGTCTGTGTGGTATAGACTACAATGAGGGGGAGTACAATGAATTAACCCTGTCTTACTGTAGCTGGCACTGGTGTGATGTGCATGTATTATTCAGACACCTTCTGTAGTGTTGGTTCTGCTAGCAGTCCAGTTGCAAAACACTTCTGTAGCATAGGAATGTACATCTAGTATAGTGAGTGTAGGTGGAACACAGTATGGGTGATGATGTCCTATGACCTGGCAAGGTTATGATATGCAGTGTGAAATCAAGCTTACTGTCATCTACATCTGTACTGCTGACATCAAATAAGTTGATCAAAGTTCATGGCCTTTCAGACCAGACTCAGCAGGGTAGTAGTGCAGTACTTCACATTATCAGTGGTGTCTCCCACTTTGTGGGTTGTGATAAATGTTGGTGTGCACCATTCAGTGTGTACACAGCCTGACATGAAGCTATGTTTTACATGATGTGTATGTGGAGAGCAACTTGTTTTTCCATATGTGTATGATACAACCTGGGATGTGGACAGGTCCCATGCAGCCTAAGTGCAGCTTGTACCTGCATAGTTGTGGTTACAGGGGCTCTGTAGTGTACATGGATATATGATCGTGTACCTGTTGGGGGGGACAGTGTGTTTACATTATCCAAGACCCTATCTGAATTGCTTATTCATGCTCAGGACTTGTTCAGAACTTGTAAGCACTAAATAAGCTACTAATTACTATAGCACTCAATCTTCCTCATTACCTAGAAGTACACAGTTTTTGTACATACTTTTCTCACTTGCTTAGAGTAAAACAGCTCTTGTACTCACTTTCCTCACTTATCTAGGGGAAATAGTTTTATATTCAGGCATGTCCAAGGGTCAGCGCCCAGTGTTCTCTCCTGTCTAACTGATGAATCTGGGCATCTTGAGGCAATGTAGAAATTGCCTCATGTACACAGACAACCCTCTCAGCCTATCACCCAACACTACAACCTGTGAGAGATGCACTTATCTAGCCAAACTGAAGGTAAAGCTCTCTCCAACCAAGACTGAACTTGACAGTCATGTGGAAAAGGTAAACATTTGCACCACACCACACTCATCACATAGTCTCACTACATCTACACCACCAAAATCCACACATAGTAACACAAAAACATTCGTGGAGGCTCTCAATAATAATCTGTCTAAGCAACAGAGACCTCCAAAGCAGAAACACAAGCAGCCTCCATCCCCCAACACAACCCCAATGACACATAGCCCACAGACTCAGTGTGCCACTCAACCACAGCCAATAAGGCAAAACAACACACCCAACACATTAGTCATAGGTGAATTTGTAGTCAGGTACACTGATGTCCCACTCACCAGGCTTAACAAGAAGAAGGTTACTGACAGCTGCCTGTCGGGTACCAGGATCCACCACTTAACCCATGCATTCAGCTCACTCCACAACAAGTACAAATATGACTCTGTCATTGTCCATGTTGGTGTCAATGACCTGAGACGTACCTCCCTGGACTACATGAAGAGAGACATAGAAGAGCTCTCTGATCTTGTAGCCCAGGCAGGTATGACCCTAGCCTTGAGTAGCATTCTGCCATTGCCCAGAATGACACTGCAGTACAAGGACAAAATGATTGACTTCAACAATTGGCTAAGCTTCTGGTGTCATTCTAAGGGGATCCAGTATCTGTCTACTTGGGATGACATGGTCGACAGACCATGATGCTTTGCCACAGATGGCCTGCACCTGTTGCCCCTGGGATTCCGGATACTGGCTAAGGCTCTTGCTGCCCCTATAGTGCGTTCTTTAGGCAAGGTACAAATAACATATTCTCCACCATAACAGGAACAGGCAAGCAAAAACTGAGGGTAATGCTACTCAATGCTGGAAGTCTAAATCTCAAAATGCACTCACTCGAGGCACTCCTTATAATGGAGAACATCGATATCTCTGCAGTGACTGAGACCTGGTTCTAGGCTCCAGAGAGCACCCTTGCACTAGCAGACTATAACTCATACCACACTTTTCAGCCATGTAAACTGCACCAAAACACCCAAGGCAGAGGTGTGTTCATATTCATTAAGGATATCCACCCCTCTAGGCTAGTTGCTTAGCACAATGCATCCGAGGTTATCCAAGTGCAACTAACTCTGGGCAAAACTGCAATACAAATTGTAGCTTGCTACAGATCCCTCACCATGCCCCAAGATTCCCACTCCTCTTTTCTTGATGTACTGGAAATTATTAGGGTTCAACCAAACACCCTACTAATGGGCGATTTCAACTACCCCACCATTAACTGGGAAAACTACTCGTGTACCAACTCATTAGTTCAATGCTTTCTGAAATTCATAAACTCCAGTGCCCTGGATCATCTTATCCACACCCCCACCAGGGCAACAATATCCTAGACCTAGGCATTACCAACATGAGTGACTGGTGTTCTACACCTGAAGTCAACTCCTCGTTTGTCCGATCCGACCATAACCTAATTACCCTTGATATCCACATCCTGCACCCACCCCCAATTAAGGAAATCACAGTAAAATATTTCTACAAAGCCAACTTCATGCTTCTTAAGACAGAAGTGGTGAACTTCATGACACCCATGCAGATAGACAATACAGTTACAACTGCTGAATCCTACACAAATGCACTCTATAAGCACTTACATGAGTGCATGGATCATGCTATCCCAGACAGAACCAAGATACAATCCTCCAAAAAACAGAAGCCAATCTGGTGGTCCCCTGCCATAAACAAACTGCACAACAGAAGGAAGAAACTGTTGCAAAAGAAAGTACAATCCCATGAGTGGAGGAGCTTCCTGGTCAGCCTCAGTAAGAAGCTGAGATCCCTTATAAGATCCTCCAAAGCTAGCTACGAAAACAAAACTGCCACTAATTCCAAGGACAACCACAAAGCATTCTATAGCTATGTCAAAACTCCCGATGGCAACACCCAGATCTGCTCTGAGTTACAGCACAAAGGCATGAACATTACAGAACCAACTAATATTGCCAACATCCTGGCAGATAGGTTCATTGCTTCCTTTACCCCCTCTCACCCCCAAAAGGGCCCATATCTATACAGGAAGAATGCAGAGTCCCTGTAATCACAACTATGCAGGTAAAATCTGCACTCTCTAAAGCCAATATCACAGCATCCATGGGACCGGACAACATTCCAGGCTGCATTTTACAGGAACTTCAGAACGAACTGGCTCCCCACTTAAGCACCATGTTCAATAATAGCCTCGCATCAGGCTTTGTGCCCCCGGAATGGCACACAGCAACAGTTATCTCACTCCACAAAGGTGGTGCCACAATGGACCATGGGACCTATTGCCCTATAAGCCTGACTAGCCTGGTCTGCAGGGCTATGGAGCACATCATCATGGATCTCATTCACAGAGACATTGGGTACCTCCATACTTTTGACCCCACCCAGTTTGGCTTTGTTAAGGGCAGAACATGCCTCTTAAACCTGGTGGACTTTTTTGAGACAGTTACCAAGGCATTAGATGAGGGTAAGGAGGTCCACACAGCCTACCTTGATCTCTCAAAGGCTTTCAATACCATTCCCCATCCTAGTATTATCAACATACGCATCCACTTGTTAACCCCTATGTCACGAGATGGTTTGCAAAGTGGCTCATGGACAGAAGCCACACAGTGAGAGTTGCATACCCTAGGTCTGACTGTAAACCAGTTACAAGTGCCGTCCCCCAGGGCTCAATCATAGGACCCCTCATGTTCGGTATATACTTCTCTGAGGTACAGGCAAGCACAGGAGGACCTTGGCTGAAAAGGTTTGCAGACGACTGCAAACTAGGGGCCATAATTGTTTCCCCAGCTGATACAGACACCCTCCAGAAGGGTCTCACTGAGATGGATACCTTGTGTCAATATCATGGCCTCAAACTGAATGCCAAAAAGTGCATAGTCATCCCCTTTGGATAAAACTAATTACCCGCAGACTACCACATAGGTGGTAGTCCCCTACATACAGAAAAGGTAATAAGGGATCTGGGAACCCAAGTAGATAGCAATCTCTCCTTTGATAACCATAATGCCAAGGTGGTTAGAATATCCTTCTACATGGCCCCCCCAATCTCAAATGGGTTCACATCCAGAACAAAGGAGGCCATTGTGCCTCTCTACTCATGACTTATTAGACCCATTAAAGGATACAACACCCCATTTGGATGTACCTTAAAAGGCAACTGCAACAGCTTGAAATACCATAACAGTACCACACCAAAAGGATTACTGACCTCAAACAGATGACCTATGCGGCCCAAGTAAAGAAACTCCAGCTGTACTCAGTTGCATACAGCATACTCAGAGGTGATCTCTGCTTGACATACAAGGCCCATGTCCAACCCAGTACTGCTGGATATGCATCACCTAAACAAAAGCCCCTGAGAGCCACATGCTCTAGGGATATAAACCTAACCACAATGATAACTAGGATGTGCTGGAGGGATAGATTCCTGACCCGGAGACTCCCCATGCTTTGAAACATGATTCCAATGTACATCAGGCAGGGCCCCTCACTAGCACTCTTCAAGAGAAACCTTGATGGGTGGATGGGAGACAGACATATACCCCAGGGATCACTGTAGTGGCTCTGCTGGACAGAGGCACAGGGAACTAATGGCTCTGCTGTTCAGAGGCACAGGGAACTAACCTAAGGGGGTAGCAGAAGCCAACACACTCTAGCTAGGCTTATAAATACCCTTGGGCAGACAGCCTAGTACCTGCCTATGAACTTATTACATGTCTTATGTGCATGGATAGTTAACTAGCTCTTCCATTTTACTTGCTAACATGCTGATAAACTGTTGGGTGGCTACAAGTCATATGTATCCTGTTATTGTGTATTGTAAATGCCAATAGACATAACTACTGTTTGCCTAACATAACAGTAATGCTATGTAAAATGTAATACATATCTGCCTACAATACTGTCCATTACACAGTTATTGGCACAATATCCCACAATGCAAATCATAATTGCACAGTAGGCCCACCTTCGACATGTTATTCTCAGTAATACACCCATACATATGCCTACTGTTACAATATATCAACATATACTATCCCCTGTTATAGCATGTACTTGTTGGACCAACCCTGCCACTGACAGTGGCTGGAGAGGAATTGTTGGATTCAAAGCCCTTATATAGCATCCCTTGTGGTGTATGAGGTGTTTGCCTTGTGACCTACAGCAGTACACACATAAATACTGCAAGCATTACTATGCTCAACAATATATCACTACAAGATAACTGTTTCCACTATATGCATTGCATACACTTTAATTATTACAGAACAGGTACTACATACACAGATATACTGTGTGTTCTACATACCTTATTAGTATCCTGAGGTGTCGTTGACTGTTATTTCAATCTTTTTCAGTTTGTGTTTCAATCTTCTTTGTAATATTCTGCTGGTATATACAGAAGGTTTGAATATGTGACAAGCCATCCTTTTATAGTTAAATATCAGTTACATGTGCTATCCTGACCACCAATTGGTATTCCAAAGTAATTAATTACATGCACATCAGCTGTGCAGCTACTCCATTAGCCAACACCATGGCAACAGTGGTTTATTTATTTATTTATTTATTTAAATTTGTTGACCGGGAGTGTCCGACTGGATGTAGGTCCATTTTCAGCGGAGGCCCGGGGAGAAAAGCTTCACAGTTAAAATAAACAGACAGTATTTACATTGGATTACATAGTGATTAACAATTTACATAGCAATTACTTACAACATATTTACAGATGAAGAACATAGTACATCAGTAGACAACTAGAATCTTTATCTGTGAAGTGCATACCGGACATTAACAAATGTTACAAGAAGAAGAAGTTCGTGCTGTATAATAAGTACTGGCTTATGAGCATCTGAGCTTGCTATAATCAAGATAGTTAGTGGAGTGGAAAGAAAGGTATATAATTGAGAAAGGTATATAATTGAGTACTCCACTTGGGCGTTGTCCCTTTGCCTTACTTTCGAGGAAGATGGCCTGGATGTGTTGTTTGTGATGTATTGCAACAGTTATATGGAGACACACAGAGATATATTAGCTTCATGACTCCCGTGGATTGTGTGTAATGGCTAGAAGATGTTGTTCTACATGTGAGTACAGCTGTTATATTTCAGAACATTGCTACATATGCAGGGTTTGTTTGTACCTGATACTTCTGCAGATGTTTAATTCTGGCAAGGATGTTTGAGCAGCTCAAGGCTGTATGGCTATGCATAAAATGTTAGGTGGTTTACAGTGTGCTCACCAGACATCTTTGGTTTGGTGTGCATGTGTATCATACTGTGCTGTTAATTAGTAATTGCTAACACTTCCTGGTGTACACACTACCTTCTGAAACAGGATTAGTGCAAACAAACCCTGTAACAGTAGCTGTTCCATTGTATAACAGCAACTATTTCACATAGGGCCATGTTAGTGTGTCTCTGACAAGGTATGTTAAGGCTTCTGCAGATATTGTATAGTGAGTGAATGATTTGTGATGTTACTACAGTTTGTATTGTAATTGGTTTGGCTGTGGGGGAGATGGTGGGTGTACATCAGATGCAGGTGTGTAGGAACTGCCTTTATACATATTCGATATGTGTGTGAGGGTCCCTTCCCTATTTGAACAACTATCCTTTAGTGGACTAATACTATGGTAATTGCAGGCTAATTCATTAAGGCACTGTTAATTGGTTCCTGTATAGCATGCAGGTGATGGTAGTCCTCGAATCCTTTCGGCAATACATCAGAATGTAATAAAGTGTTGTTACATGAAAGCTGTCTATGTATTTCTGTCATAGGTATTTGCAGTCATTGGAGTTGTGTTGGTGACTGACCCTCTTTGGCTAGGGTTGCCACCTTTTCAAATGGCCATAGTGGGACATTTTCGGGACACACATCAGATTTTACAGGCCGACACAAACCCACGGTCAGTACAAAGGATAGAACTTTACTTTTTTGCCTAAATAAAAGCTTATTCTTGTAGCAGTTTAGTTGCTTATCCTGTTTTTTTGTAACATGTAGGTATTTTACATACAGAAATAACTATTTTATGCAACTATTACATTACATATGGGACATAATTATGTCCTACAATCTCAGGACATTTACCATTTTTAATATTTTTGGTCAGGACACAACCACCCAAAGAGGGACTGTCCCTCACAAAGTGGGACAGATGGTAACCCTATCTTTGGCTCATGTCCATAGCACATATTTGTAATAGTGTATAGGCATGTACACTCCATATCCTTTGTTCATAAAGTTTGGTCGTGGCGGAATGTGTGATTGGTATGGTCCATGTTATACTCATATATGAACACTTCAACCACTGCATACAGGATACCTATGGAATCCTGAACGCACACAATTCCAATGCTCACAGTACCGGGCCCAGAGTCCCAAACCCCACATTATCAAACACTCAAACTCACAACAGTCAAACTTGTGAAAGTAACACAAACACGGAACACACACACGCACACACAGACACACTGCTACCCACCACATCCAAACAAACCATCCTACACTACGTATGAGCAGGTGGGCAAGCCCTCCTACACCCCCCTATGTGGGTGGCTGAACCCCCCACACCCCCCTACTTTAATATTCTACCTCAGAGATCGTACAAACAGATGAACAAAGCAAACCCACACCCACACATTACAGTCTCCCAGGAACACACACCACACTCAGAACACACACTACAGCCCTCAGAAACACACTTACACACAGTAACCTACCTGAACCGCAACACCAGAAGCACTAACTAAATGTCCCTTAACATCGGGATTTTAAAACTCGCGCTTCTGGTGTTTCGGTACTGTGGTCTTTCGGCCTTTAAGCCTCGTGATTACGCATGTTGGTATGTCAAGCATTCGGTATTTGGTAGGTATCCCATTTATATGTACCTCCATGGTTATATATATATATATATATATATATATATATATATATATATATATATATATATATATATATATATATATATATATATATATATATATATATATATATACCCGCAGTGGTGGTGCTGTGGTATGTGGAGACATGTGTGAATGGGCATACCTTCATTGAAGGTTGTGCATCAGGGCTGGTAACTCGGCACGTAAAAATCAACTACCAATCATTAGCGGACCGGAGTTCCGCTGTGGCGATCCCTAACTGGGAAAAGCCAAAAGACACAACAATATATATATATATATATATATAGCATACACCTTTCATTGGGTACATGGCGGTTTGTCCTATTTCCACACAATCCTCCCTTTTGTGTTTTAACCTGTCAGAATACACAACTACTGTTGGTACATCTCAGGTAGCTTAGTGGTAGGTTATTGTGAAGATTGAGTACATGGTTGCCTGTTCTAATCCTGACAGTGGTCATTTTACCTCTCAGAGCAGGCACTAGTAGTGCAAGGGTGATTAACTCACATTTCAGTGGTTTTGGGTGGATTTGCCTGCGTTCTGCGCAATGTTCAGCAAAGGTTAAAGCTGTGTGGCACTTATCCATGTAGTCATGTTTAAATGCCGCTTACCGGCATTTACCTGCGCAATAACCCGCTAACGTCTGCTTAAAAGTGCTTTAATAACCTGCATCCGACATCCCTTATTCGGGACCTCAAAATGATGTAACAGCCCTTGCAGGTCTTGAAACCAGGACCATGAACACCACAGTCACTGGCTTTACCACTGAGGCATCTGAGATATGTACAACCTTTATGGTGTTTAGTATGTACAGTGTACTACAGCCATTCCTCACTACTGCAAACAAATGTGTAAGTCAGTTGGTGTACATATGTATGATACCTGTTAATGTTCATATGTTTGTTGAAGTCAGTTTGCAATGTGACCTGACAGGGTGTATTATGGATGAGAATGGTTCTTATTTTGTGTCCTTTTTACATTGTGCCCATACTCCATGTGTACTCCTCCAGTTCACGTAATGAACATCAGGCACAGGCCCTCCTTGATGCATATTCCATTAGCCAGCGGTCCTCCCCCACACCAATCTCCACATACACAGCAACCATTGCTTCTATGGGGAATTAGGTTTATATTAATAGTTATAATACCAGAGCTGCATGTGTTTTGCGTACACTTCTATCCATTTGAAATGCTTCTGTGTCACAAAGTGTGTTCATAGATGTTTATATATATATATATATATATATATATATATATATATATATATATATATAGATGTTACTGTATATATTTCTATCTATGTGCACACATCAGTGACTTGTATATATATATATATATATATATATATATATATATATATATATATATATATTTAGTATTAATTTGTAACACTTATACATATGTAGACTTGTATATGTTGATTCACACATTACAGTACTTTACAATGTACTGTACATATGTACACAAAGTAACTGCCCCATTTGTGGTCTGTACTGTGAAATGCCTGTAGTATAAGGTGTAGTCTAACAACCACTTACCATGTATACAGATTAGGTGGCTTGGTGTTAGGTCCCACGACTATGGTACTGTGGTGTTCATGGTCCCGGGTTCAACACCTGTGATGTATTAGACATGTTTTACTACAGAAGAAGGCTAATTTAAGCAGTTGTACGCAGTTTTAAAGGTGTTTGCGTGACATTATACCAGCGGTTGTACACAGATAAACAAACTTTGCATCCTATAACCTGTGCACGCAAATATGGCCACTTCTGCTAATTACTCAGGATATATACATTTCAGTGACGTAACATCTCACTGTGTGCTTACATAACATTACATTGTCTGTTAACTGTACTCTCCAGCAAACATGGGTTTATATGTGTTCCAAATGTTTATTTTTCTGTGGAATGCTTCCTATATATGCAAGCTGTGGTTAAGGTATACTATGTAACATGTAAATCATCTCTGACTTTATTGGGATTTGAACCAGGACTGCACAGTTATTATGCAAATGCTGTAGCCATTACACTATTGACATTAACGTTCCTTCTGCCTATTTCCTATGTCCATGAATCCTATGTGTAAGCTTGGCTACGCAACAGGTGGAGCCACCGACACCCAGTGAGCTTCTTAAAATACTGACATAACACATGAATTGAGAGACTATACATTAACATCCTAACTACATTTGGCATAGCCCCTCACTGACACACTTCAGGGGAAACCTTGATGCGTGACTGGGCAACAGTATAAACACCCCTGGGATCATGTGCCCCGGAAACATACAGCCAGGGTGTGGGGGAGCCACTCCAGTTTTATAGCTGCAAGACCTGTTGGGGAAACTGAATGCTGTTGGGTTGTCATGTTAACATGCCCTTTTAAGATCATTATGTGCCCCTATCACCCTACAGTACCCCAGTCTTCAACAGCTTCCAGCAACTCTGCCTGGAATCACTTCATTGGCTATTCTTGGCAGAGGCTCAGATACTTCATCAATGGTGCAGGTAAAGCCACCACACTGTAACTATGCTTCTAAATGCCCTTGGGCAGATAGCCTACTACCTATCTGTGAACCTCTACAGTGCAGGCCATCTCCAACATCATATGTGATTATACATAGTTTTCTGATCACAATATACAGTTTAAAATCACCATGTAGTCAGACAACAGTTAAGTACAGCAATAGCATACAGACTACTGATACATGATCACTCCAAAAGCCTATCTTGGAAGCTAGTGGACTTGTATAGGTTTCAGGCTTTGTACTGCTTACCAGTAGGTTACCTACAGGAAAGACGGGACACAAGCACAGATGGGAAACATGCCTGCAACAATGCCATACCAACTTGCATGTGTCAGCCTAAGGCTTTGGAATGCTGGACAAGGCTATTGGCACCCTCATGGTGCCATTTTTAGGCAGGTCTCAGAGGTGAATCTCACCTCCATGAACTGCATAATAGTGGAATCAATGAGGGTTAGGCTACTCAACACCAGGGGTAGTACTCACAACATGCACGCACTCACAGCACCCATCAGTATGGAGAAGATCTACATCTGTTCTGTGACTGGGACCTGTATAAGGCTCCTGTGAGCACACCAGCACTACCAGACTACAACCCATAGCACACATTTCAGCCACTGAACATGGACTGGCACAGACATGGAGGGGCGTATCCATATTCATCGGGGATAACTACACCTCCAAGTTAGTGGGCCAACATGATACCTCTGTGATCATCCATGTGCAGCTAACATCAGCCATGACTGCAATGCAAACTGTGAGCTGCTACAGATAACCCTCCATGACCCAGGAGCACCACTACAACTATCTGGAGACAGTGTAAACATGACAGTCCTACCAGAAACCCTGTTATTGGTCATTGTCAGCTACCCTACACTTAACTGTATAACCTACTTGAGTATTCACTTCCAGGCCCAGCACTTCCTGGGATTTATCACCTCATATGGCCTGTATCAGTTGGTAGATGGAGTAACGAGAGGTGAAAACATACTAGAAGTGGTAATCACTGACATGTGCAACATGTGCACTACAGCAGAGGTAAACCGGTCACTGTTTAGATCTGACCATGAACTATTCACTGATGATTTCCACTCCCAGCCATCTCCCCCACCCAAGGAGCACACAGTGAAAGCCTTTCCTACAGCTAAATTCATAGTACTAATGACAGAGGTGGGAGGGTTCACAGCCCCCACGCTCAGGGATGACACTGCTCAAGATACATACAGAATTAGAAATGCACTCTATAAGCACCTACAAAGATGTATGGGTCGTGCCATCAATGGTAAACCAGGACTCGCTACTCCTACACAAGGACACCAGTCTGCTTAACCCCTGCATTATACAGGCTATACAACAGAAGTAGGACAGTAGTCCAGCTCAACAGCAAATCCCAAGACATGCAGACGTCCGTGACCAGTATTAGCAAGATACTTATGTTACTCATGTAATCATCCAAGGCTGACATCCACAGGTAAATAGGCATGGATTTGGAATATGACCACAAAGGCTTCTTTGGCTATGTCAAGGATCTAAGCATTAACACACAGATTTGCACTGTGCTGGTGCAATATTGCACTGAATATACTGACCCTACTGATATCACCAACACACTTGATGATACATTCAGAGCAAGCTTCACCCCCTACAAGGCCCACAACAATACCCAAAATGTACAGTATCCCAGACATCTGAGACATACAGGTGGTAATGGCCCTTTCAAATGGCATGACAGATCGTCAGTGGAGGCAGATGGTGTCCCAGACTGCATCCTGCAGACACTACAAGACAAAGTGACCCCCCGCCTAATGTAGCAATTCAACATCAGCCTCTACACAGGTTACATGGCCATTGACTGGTGCATGGCAACAGCTATTCCACTCCACCAAGGTGGTGACACAACTGACCATGGTAGCTACCACCCCATAAGCCTGAGTAGCCTGATCTGCATGGCTATGGAGAGCACACAGTAGACCACCTATACATGACAATTTACAGGTGGTCATGTGTGTGTGACATCCATGTTTACTGTGTGTGCAGTTGGAGAAGGGTATCAGTCCATAGGTGCCTACACAGTCAGTGTGTGTGCTATATGTTCCCTCTTTGCCAAGGCATGGGCATACTGGGCATGCCTCCGTCTGCTTACTGGGGCTGGCATAAGGTGTTCGTGGTCTGAGTCCCTCTGTGCCTGTGTGGCCCTTGGCAATGGTGGTAGCCTGTGAGGGCCTTCACCATTCTGTCCCAGCTGCATCTGTTTCCACAGGATCATATTGTGTAGCATGGCACATACTGTGAAGATGCGATGGCCATATGGGATGTCCCCCCTAGCAAATACCTGATACAGCTGTGAGGCATGCCAGATGTGGGAGTCGTGATAGCTTCCAGGGCTGCCAGCACACACATCCATGATAATGCCCTGGGCATTGCACACTACCTGGCAGTTGATGGAGGGTTATCCCTTGTGGTTTATATAGTGCCTACCCTGCTCACCGGGTGATGACTTGATGTGTATGTGCATGCAGTCTATTTTACCCAGTACCTCCGGGTAGTCTGCCTCATGGTGGAAGAGACGCATATTGCTGGCCAACTCCTCCTGCATTTGGGGGAAGTATATGTGCCCATTTGCATGTGGTAACATGGCATCCAGGAACTGGTGGAGTACCCTGGATGCTGATGCCTGTGAGATCCCAATGATATCCCCAGTTGGCCTTTGAAAGGTACCTGTGGCTAGTATTCTCAAGCTTACACATACCTTCGTGTCCACTGGGATGGGTTCCCCTCTGTTATTTCTGGCTCTGAGGCATGGCCGGCACAGCTCAACAAGTTGCTGTATGGTGTCCCTGTCCAGCCTGTAACGCCCTACTATCTCCAGATCATGTAGCCCCTGGCAGGTTACTCTGGGCCTGAACACTCTTCTCCTCCTCCGGTGCCTGAGATGGTTGTCAGCATCATCCTCCACACCACCGTCAGTCTGCATCACATGCTGGTGAATCAAAGCCATGGCAGCCCCTAACATGTACATATTAAAAGTTCCCCGTCTGTATACACCAATGGTGCAGAGTGTCTGGGAATACACAAGTGTATGTGAGGTGCTTTCACACTTTATACTATTGTGCAATGGATGCTGCTGGTGGAATTGGGTGTGTATATGCAATTCCAGCTGCAGGGTATCTTAATTATGGGTTTTACAGCAGGTACTGCTACTGTGGGGCCTTTGGTGTTGAATTACGCTTGGCTGCCATGATTAATCTATTGCCCTTTACTTCACTATTCAACCCGATTCCCCTCCCATTGTTAGGCATGCATCCAGCTGCCGGCTTTCTTGTTTTGTACTTTTCCAACCCAGGATTGTGTAGCAAAATGTGTGATGTAGCTGATCTACTGCAAGTTTGCTTTGTTCTGCTGTGACAGTTCTCTTTTCTTTGTAGTACGGCACCCCCCCCCCCCTTTCCTGTTCTGCAGGTAGCTGCTAGCAGTCTTGTTAGCTGTTGTCAATGGCCCACTGTGGGTTCCTAGGTCTTAATTACTCATTTGTACTCCAGTTACCAGGCTGCAGCATTTCCTTATTGTCTTCCCATATTCTTTCTGTTTCAGCTGTGGTGCACGCCGCGCACAGCTGTTTACTGGGTTTCGAGCACGCTTTCATCCACGGTCACATGCACTTTTGGTTATCTTGTGTGCTATCAGCTAAGCAAAGCTATGGCTACTTCCACACCTCTATCCTGCGGCTTTGCTTAGCAACAGGCTAACCGGATTAGCAATGCTCCAATGTGCTTACAGCTAAGGTGAAGCACCCCTCTCTTGATGTCATCTTTATCTCTAGGCCACACCTCGGTGTTGTACCACTACGCTGTGAGGTACATCCTTATGCCAGCAGGGATTTTGCGATTCAGTATTACTTGTCTCATTTGCATGGCATTGACTACTAATTTTTAGTTACTGCGCAGAACACTGTCACAGACCCTTAGCAACCCTTGCACCAAGTTTGTGGTGTAGCATGCATGCCATTGACTATTATGTGGAATTCATGAAATGTGTTACATTGCAGTTTTATTACATATAAATATATTTTCATCATGATCCCATTTGTGCACCGATGCACTGCGATTTTACTTTGCGTTAGTGTGGCCATGATATTAAATGTTCTTTTTTATGTGTTGTGCATGTTTTTTTATGCCAATGGCTATATATTTAGCCATTGGCATATATTAACAGTATAATACGTGAGTTTGGTCCTCTGTCATGGTTCTAATTTTATGTTTGAAAAAATGTAAACCGTTTTCTTTCAGTTTACATTTCTGCATGCTTACACTACGCCTGCACCACTTCATGAATCGCTATATACCTTCATTTGCATGCTACACTGCTGCACATGGAGTAATTAGCATACATGCGCTGGGAGCTGTGCAGCTGTGGCATACGCAGTTAGTGCATGTGGAAACAGCTCATACCTGAATTGCTTGGTGGCCATATTTGGTGTTAAATCGCCGATGTTACGTCTGCACCTGTCGCAAGCTTCATGAATCCTGGGGACTTTGTGTGAGATTCACTTGGTCTTTTGGACTTTACAGTGCAAGATGTAATGGTTGTTATCAATAATGCAAAATAAACTTTTTGGGAAATGACTTTTGAATCTTTTGAGCATGCTGAAAATGTTTTACTGTTATGCGATAAAAAAGAACAACTGTGCTGTCCATGATCACACTGTACAATAAAGGACATAGATCTGAAGCAAAATCAGAGACGTACAGTACAATTTTGGATTTTGGAGAGGCTGAGATAATATTTTCTTCTAGTGTACGCCACAATGTATTTGAAACAAAAAAAATTGTGGTTGATAAAATGTTACAAAATGCAACTTGGGATGTATTGGTAACTTGTATGTTAAAAATGGAACAGCTGTTCTTTTATTATGAATTAGATAATGCAGGGTAAGTTACTTATAAAAGATCAGTCTTAAACATTTTATTTGTGAGGCTTTGATGTAAATTTAATACTGGATTGTGATAGAAGTCAAAGTCTACCGTGTAGAGAAATTGAGTGTTAAGAACAATAAACTGTTTTATAGAAAATGCAAAGGAGAGGGCCATCTTTAGTTCAATTGTTGTCAGTTAACTAACTTGGGCTACAATGTAGGGAAAGAAGACAAAAATTGGTCATATAAAGAAAAATGTTGCTTGTGAGAGTAAGCCATTGTACGACTCAGATACTGAAGAAGAGAAAGATATTACTGAGGATAATATGTTACACGAGGAAGCAGAGGAACAAGACTTACAATGTAATGTTACTGTCATAAGCATTTTAAGCTTAGTAATGATGAACATGAGGAATGGAAACATACAGACAACAACTGGAAATAGGTTTAAAGAATGGAAACAAAAATCGGGTGCTAAAATGTTGCTAAGAAATGGAAGAATCAATACTCTGTTAGGTGAACTTAACGTTGATAGTATTATTACTGCAACACATTTGTCTTACTCTAAGAATTTTGTAAGACACTCATTTTTGATGTTTAAATATTAAATCAGCAAGAGAGAGTGAACTACTGATTCAGTTATGAAAACACAAACTTATTTCAGTTCTGGGAAAGATACCTGCAGTACAGTGGTGGTCATTTTGAGCAAAAATATTCAGGTTTTAGATGTTACTATATGTATAACTGGCAGGTTAGCAATCTGTGATTTATGTATAAGTGGCAAAACCCTTAGACTTACTGTCCATTAACATCTTGGCTATGTCCTCCATTGATGAGTAAGTGTTGCTATTGTTATGTATTAGCTCTAAGCATTGCTAGTCATTACCTCTAAGGTTTCTGACATAGCTGAAGAAGGCTGTGTGGTTGCGCTTATAAGAAATAGCAATTCTCAACTCATATTTACTTTGGGGAGGATTTGATTTTTTTCCTCAATTTATTTTGTTGATCCTTTTTTGAGTTCAACTCTAGATGATGGGGTATTAAGTTTACTTTTATAGGCTATGAATTTCTTCCATTTACTGCATAGTTTGTTTATAGTACAGTTCCACCATAATGGTTTGTTCCTGAATTTGCCACTGGATTTATGTATTTATGTCTTATCGAGATAGATGTCTTATTGCTTGTTTTGAGGTTGGCATAGAAAACATCCAAAAATGTGGCAGGATGTAAGATGGTGTCATTAAGGTGAGGAGGTGCTTAAATTTCACCAGGTCATTAATTTGCTGGATTAGGTTTCCCTTACATTGGTCTCTAAAGCCACAAGGTTTTTTTCGGATAAATCAAGTTTTACCCTCATGGTGAGTGTTATCAGATGGTGCTCATATTTAAACAGCAATGTGGTAAATATAGGTGTGAGCATAGGGTAACAATATTGATGAGAGGCTGGTCCTGTATTTTTGAACCCCTAGTTGGGACTTGAATAAGTTGTTCATGAGCGCTAGCATTAATGAAGCCAAGGAATCTTTGTGCATATTTATTTGCATTGGTGTGGGTTTTCCAGTTAATGGTGGGACAGATGAAGTCTCTCAAGAGAATGGTGTTAGACTGAATATGGAGGGGTGCCATTTTATCTAGTGCAGCTCACAATGGCTGCACGTGACAAGGAGGAGGTATGGCAGTTGGCTACGATATGGTACAGTGTCCACTTACTGTGAAAAGAATACAGAGAAGTTCAAGGTTGCTGTACTGGCTTTAGACTCTGGATGTGAGGTGGCTTCTTAGGAATACATACATGCTCCCTCCAAAATCATCATATTTTCCATACTGGATCTGATAAACATTGAAAACCTGCATTGTGGGGGTGCTAACACTGCTGTAAAGCTATGTTTATGTCACTATACAGATATCTATATGTTCAAGAGTCAGGATTGGCTGTAAGGAATGCAATTACTTGATTAGGCTTTTAACACTGAGCAGCTCTACCTGTAGTTTTGATTTTGATTGGCAAAGCATGTAAACTGAGGAGACTAACCTTGCAGGGGGGCAGCCTTGCAGCTAATTAGGAAACATGGATCAACAGCTTTTGCCTTAAAGAGAGGTTTCAGAATATATATATATATATATATATATATATATATATATATATATATATATATGTATTTATATATATGTCTATATATATATATATATATATATATATATATATATATATATATATATATGTGTGTGTGTGTGTGTGTGTATGTATTTATATATATGTCTAGATATATATCTATATCTATATAGATATATATATATATATATATATATATATATATATATATATATATATATATATATAGATACACACACACACACACACACACACACACACACACACACACACAGATATATTACAGGGAAAGCTGGCACTTGTGAGCAACAAAGCTACTGACTGAGAATCATAAAAAGTCACAAAATAAGAACCATACACTGTAAATAAGCTCAGTTGAGCCCTCAGAGTAATCAAGCAATTATAACTTGCTTAAAAATCAAAACTTCTTTACTGAAAAACAAACAGATGACCACTTTCACCCTTAAATGATCTTTGTCAGATCTAAATCCATTTTGCATGACATGCAGTATTTATCTGCTTTAACATAGAGATCATTCATCAGCTCGAGCTGAGATCATAAATGTATGTCATAAACTGAGCAGTACCGGTTATCATGTCGTGTATTGTTTTTCCTTAATAAAGGGAGACATGTTATATCCCCTAAGGTTAGAAAACTATTGTGCTTCAACACAAGGATCTTTGCTTTATATTTATTATATGTTTATATATATATATATATATATATATATATATATATATATATACATGCACACACATACTCACATACACAGACTGTTAATTGATTCACAGTCAAATTATCAAAACACAAACCCCCGGATTCACTAATCCTCCGTGTAAGACTTAATACGTCTTACTCGGAGGCTGCAGTTGAACGGTTTGACGTCAGCATGCCATTAATATGTATGAGGGCACGCTGACTTAACCGTAAGTCTTACACGGACCGTGTAAGAAAGCAGGGGGCGTGTCCGACTGCCGAGCAGTCTAAATGTCCACGCCCCTGCAAGTGTTTTAAAACGAAACAAAGCACACACACAAGAGCGAGTCCGCTCAAATGTCCCTGCACCCAACACCACACTCCCTGATATTGTAAACCCCTATCACAGTTCTAAAATGCAAAACATTAAATATATATTTTTAAATCCCCAAAATAGCTGCCTGTATTTGTGCGTGTGTGCGTGGGTGTGCCCATTGCTTAGCTAGAGTTAGCAATTCTGACATGGAAGAGCATAAGAAAGAATGTTAATGCAACTTGCTCCAAGTAGCAATAGCGTAATGTTAGAGCGTTCGCACAAAGAAGAGGCATTCACAGTTTGAGCCCCACCACTCCCCTTCGTATTTATTTTTTAAATCAGTATATGAAATAATACCTGACAAATATGTTTAAACATTACCAAAAAGCAGTGAAATGGCCAATGTATCAGTGAACAAAATAAATATTTTAAAGGATCCTGATATAAAATTGCCTGCAGTTAAGCAGCGCTTCACCCAGCGCAGTAGAGTTGCCCATTGTTTCATAGCGCTTTATCCAGTGCAATAGAGTTGCCCATAGTTCAATGGCGCTTTACCCAGCGCAATGTGTTTGCGCGGACGTACGCACCGCACCAACCAGGGCACCGTAGGGCACTGAGGAGCAACATAGAGCAAAGTTGCTTAAATACAGCCACACCCCCTAGCCTGTCTAGATAGCATGAAAATAAAATTAATTACAAGATTCAAACCCAGGACTCTGTGCATCAGAAGCAAAGTGCAGAACCACTAAGCCATGACAACATAGGGGAAACAGCCACTATTAACAATCATATACGTATGAATGGCAGTTTAACCATTACTAAGCAGGTCTGCAGTCAGCCGAGAATTTTACAAAATGGCCAATCACAAAAAAGTGCGGGAAATGCGGCATATTTAAGCCCCACAGGTGGGAATACACACCATAACTGATTGTAGCTCACATCTGCAGTTAGAATGTCTGGTGTAGAAGAGGGAACACGCTTCCGAGCACAATGCTGGGGCATTGTGGAGTCCAAATACATGGTTTGGCTCCTTGTCCACCGTCACGAGTCAAGACTCCTGTAGGGCCAGTTCCAAGGGATGGAATTCAAGGCAGAGGCTTGGAACCGGTTAGCTGGTGACCTCAACTGTGCCACAGGTGTTCCTCGGATTAGTGAGCAGGTCCATCACCACCATGCAGACCTGAAGAGACGAAAGCAGGACCGCCTGAAACAATGGATACAGGAGGCCCGTGGGATGCGGGATGCCCCACAACTGAGTATGTAGCCATGGAATGCAGTATGTAAGAATTGATAATGGATTATGTATAACGGATAGGTATGTCTCAATATCCCTTCATTTACTTTACAGCTGCAGGTGACCGTGCTACGAATCAGCAAGCCTATGCTGATAGGCTGCTAAGGCTGCACCACCAGGCAGGTTAGTCATTATTCTGCATGTATTGTTATATAAAATATGGGAGAGAGCATGAAAGAAAGTGTTGTAGTCCAATAATACAGCCATAAAATTGCCTGAATAAGTCCTCTGCATGTACTGTCAGATAAAAACATCAGAGAGGCAGAAAAAGAGTATATAAACCCATTAAGAAAGGTAACATATGTCTGGAATAATATCTCTGCAGGCACTGTTATATAAAATAAGTGAGTGAGCCTGAAAAAAGATTGTTCTAACCTATTAATAAAGGTATTATATGTCTTGAACATGTCTGCCATATACACCGTTAAAACAAATAAAGGAGTGAGCCTGTGGAAAAGTGTGTAATGTCATTAATAAAGGTCTAAAACCCAGAGTGTGTCTGTGTCACAGAGTCTGAAATGTTGTTGTACCCTTGCAGTATACAAACAGTACTGTTTGAAAAGGTGCTGGCAACCCAGAGTTGTGCAGTCCCATATAAAGTGGGTGATGGAAGTACTAGTAGCTGTGAAACATATATACAATCCACAACAGGCAGTTACTGGCTGGCATGAATAAGTAAACCTGGCACACGTGTAGCATGTTATTTTTTTCCCAGAAATGTGAGTGTGTGTCAAGAAATGTAGGGTTCTGTACAAATCGAAGTGAAAATGTCATGTGAAAACATCCCAGATATGTAGATAAAGAAATATAAATGCAATCAAGAAATATGTAGCAGTAACATCTGCATTCTGGACAGTTAGCATGTCAGATATAGGTCAGGCATATATTGAACTAGCCAAACCCAGTACACAACCTAATGTATGGTGGCAAGTGTAATAATACAGGTAGGGGATATACACTTGCAGTCACTAGGAATGTAGTGTAGACTAAAAGGTCATTATAAGATGTTAACCGAGGTTTTATGGACCTTCCCTACACCCGTCCTGCACATCCCGAGCTTGTTTATCTACTGTGTGTACCTCTTTGTGCCCCCTTTTTCACCACTTTCCTATCTCCCCATTTTCTTTTCTTTAAAAGAAATTAGCGTGTGGGTTAGTGGGAGTAAGCACTTTTAAGCAGTAGTTAGCGGGTTTGCACCAGTGTTCGCATGTGTGTGCTTAGCTAAGCATCACTAAGCATTGCGCAAACTTGCTTACAACTGCTTAAAATTGCCTTAGTCACTCTATGGCAGGGCCCTTGTACTGCTCAGCAGCAAAATAAAATACCCCTGTCAGTCTCGAACCCCATACCTTGGACTCATAAGACTGCAGGAAGTACCACTAAGCCACAGCAGATATACAATAATGTGGTGCTGAAAGAAATATATCATGCATTACAATGAGTGAATGTAAAGGGTGAATAGGAATGGCATAACACAAATCTTGTTCTGTGGCCCTTAACCAGCAAGTGTTGTGGAATTGCATAACATGACTGTGAAAAGACAATCAGCCATGCTAGTAGGGAATAATGTTACAGTAGTATCTTACAAACCCCACACAGTATCAGAACAGGATAAACACTGGCATATTTGAATAGGTCAGAGGCCAGACCTCCCAAATGTGACTGATTTACAGGGATGTCCCTGATTTGCAAACAAATGCTAGCTGTGACCATCTGACTCCCTGTGAAATGTACTAACAGTAGGCAGAAAGGTGGGGAATATCACTTAATGAAAAATGTCAATAAGTGAGAGTAGACACTGCTTGCACGTCAGAAAAGGTGTAGTAATACATATGCTCCAAATCCCCAAGGTCTCAACAGCAAAATATCTGAAATATATCACTGATGTATCCCAGTTATATGTACCTTTCCCTGAGGCTGTTCAAATATTTACCTGAGAGTGTCTGAGGCCTGGAAGTGTCAGAAACATACAGACCTATCAGCTTGTCTGCTGTTACACACTCAGCAAATAGCTGTAGAATGAATTCCACAAGCATGCCTGTATGTAGGAGTACACCACAGAAATATCAAAGGATGTAGCCATGTACTGCTAGCAACCACCTGTGACAATGTCATTGTTCAGGTGCTGAAAAGACTGGTGTGGTGCACAGTCAAAGGATACTAGGCTAACCTCTGTCTACCATCTGGCTATGTCCACAGGTGGGAGCTACTGAGACAGATTACTAGCCTTCATAGACTAACAGGTACACATCAACTCTGCATGTTCAGAAAGATAAACAGCATACGATAATAAATAATGCTCTCAGCAGTTCTGCACCCCTACCCAAAAGTACCATATACCTGTGTAGTCAGGCACACCGACGGGTGTAGGTAGGCATACACAGTACTGAAATATGTCCAGTTGTCCTGAGCAGACTGTGCTAATGTCAACACAAACAAACCACAAACTGTTCAGAAGTGAGTAACGTACTAATGACAGTATAGCAGTTCACAAACAGTGCATGTGCCTGATATTCATAATTGGTAGTACAACATACTTAGTTGTCCTCATCTCTCTCTTAGGGGTGGAAGGTTTCAAATTCCACTCTTAATGTATTGCATATGCACAGCTGTTGCTGGTAAAGAAATGGGCAGCTATGGACCTTCCCCACACCCATCCTGTACATCCCGAGCTGGCTTCCCTACTGTCTTCTCCTCTTTGTGCACCCTTTAACACCACATTCCTATCTCCCCATTTACTTTTCTGTCAAAGAAATGAGCGCGGGGGTTAGCGAGAGTAAGCACTTGTAAACAGCAGTAAGCAGGTTTGCATCAGTGTGCACATGTGTGCGCTTAGCTAAGCATCACTGAGCGTTGCGCAAACCTGCGCAAACCCGCTTACAACTGCTTAAAATTGCCTTAGTCACTGTGTATGACAGGGCCCTGGTACTGCTCAGCAGAAAAATAAAATACCCTTGTCAGTTTCGAACCCCACACCTTGGACACACCAGTCTGCATGAAATACCACAAAGCCACAGCAGATGTACAGTAACTTGGTGCTGTAAGAAATATATCATGCATTACAATGAGTGAATGTAAAGGGAAAATAGGAGGTGTGAGTAAATTTACACATTGAGAAGAGTGCACTGGAAGAAGCAACAGTCAGGTTTCAGTACAACATGCATATCACTGTCTACAACCCTAGCTTCAGATATGAGACATATACCAACCTTCTGAGTGAGACAACAGTGTCCACAGCAAACAAGCATGGGCCCCACCTTGCACAACTGAAAGGGTTACGCCTACCTAACCTAGCATTTTATAGCAGTGTCCTGCAATCACAGTGAGTACTGCAATTACCACACAGCAGGCTGCATGCAATTACTAAATGGTAGGCACCAAGGTGCAGAGGCCATCACATGCACATGTGCAGATACCTAGAAAAGCAGCCTGTACTTGCTGTCTGCACATGCAATAATATCATTGCACCAACTGAGAAAGAGAGAGAGAGAGAGAGACAGACAGACAGACAGAGACAGACAGACAGACAGACAGAGACAAACAGGCTGTAAGAGACAAACACTGAAAAGAAAGACCAACACACAGAGGAAACCAAAACCAAAAAAAAAAAAAAAAAGCAAAGGATACAACAGACGGAGGTGAGGAATACAAAGGTAAGGTATGTAACAGATATGTATTTGCAGGCATCCGAATGATGTGTCTGAAGGGTACTCTACATACTGTGAATCATCCATATGTGGCAGCAGTCCGTATCTATATGTATATTCACATGTGCATAGGGCAAGGGATATACTGCAACTGTTAGTGAAGGCTGGACATATATGTCTTGTTGAAGGTTGATATGTGCACAAATGTATATAGGTTGTAGTGTGTGGCATTGCAGACAGCAAGCAGTGCCGGTATATGTCATGTGGTGGTTAAACGCTGTGAGACTGAGCTACAGGCAGTGAGGCCTGCTACAGCTATACGGCCTGAGGACAGCAAAATGCATTCTGCACAACACTGTGCAATATTATTACATAACCGTATGTCTCACAACTGTTGCATAATTGACATCCTCACCATGAAAGGTGGGCAGTATATGTGCCTATATGTGCATCTAAATGTACAGCAATGGATGTATACCTGTATGTGTATATATATAAATAAATATATATATATATATATATATATATATATATATATATATATATGGATATATATAGATATATATAGATAGATATATAGATATATATGGATATGTATAGATATGTATAGCTATGTATAGCTATGTATAGATAGATATGTGTATCTGTATATATATATATATATATATATATATATATATATATATATATATATATATATATATATATATATATATATATATATATATATATGTATATATATATATATATATATATATATATATATAGGGAGAGAGAGAGAGAGAGAGACGGGGTCATACGTACTGAAACAGGTGCCTGTTGACCAAGGCATGGACTGAACACCAGTGTTAGTACTGCAGTGCCATACCCCATTCCAAAACACTTTACCCAGTAACTACCACATAGGTGGTAGCCTGCCTAACACTGATGGTGTCAGAAGGGAACATGGGACACAGGTGGACAGTAGCCTCCCCTTTGATAATCACAGTGCCACACTAGTCTTGTAATCTGTCTACGTGGTACGTGTCATCACAAAAGGTGTGTCATCTAGGGAATTATAGGCAGTATTCCCCTCTACTCATCACAATGCCCCATGTGGTATGTTCCTCACATGACAACTACAGCAAGTGGAAAGGCCACAGACATACCTCACAAAGAGTAATACTGCCCTCAAACACATGCCCTATGCAGACTGACTCAAAAAAAACACAGCTAGAGTGCGTTGCATACCACCCACCCAGAGGTTACCTCTGCCGGACATACAGAGGTATGTCACACCCATAGAAGTTGGCCAACCACCATGTCAACACCTCACAATCCCTCCAGGCTATATGACCTAGGGCCCTAATCCTCGCCACCTCACTAAACAGCACATGCTGGAGGTACAGGTTCCTATCCACAAATATGCCATACTCTGGACTAAACCACCCAGCATTAACAAACAAAGCTCCTCATTAGCAGATGTCATACATACCTCTGATAATTGTTTGGGAGATAGGTAATATGCCCTGGGAGTCACCTCTGTGTATCCAGTTGACAGGAGCATGTGAAATGACATTACATGTGTGTCAAAGGAAAGGGTAGCATATGGCTAGGCTGCTCTAGGCCCTAGGGCCAATAGCGTATTACCTACCTATGACACAATGCACACACACATGTACTCAGTGCAATACCTGCTATGTGAGGTGGAATGAGTGTGGCAGTGAATGTGTGCAAGGTCTGTAAAGGTGTGATAGCTTAGTGCGAGGTTGTTTCTGTTATGGTAGTTTGTGTTCTAGGTGTGAGGCCAGAGAAAGATGTGTCAGTTACTGGGATGCAGACATAGTAGGATGACATATGTTGTGACGTAGTTCCTTGTGTACGACTGTGGTGTCCCATTGTAGGCTGAAGATATACATGTATGCTCAGTAAGTGGTACTGCTGGTGAATCCAGCTCACATATGAACTGTTGTACTACTTGAAGCTGTTGGCCTAAACAGCACAGTATGGTGTATGTTCACATTCCCTGGTAACATTGTCTTGTGTGTTTTCTGTAGTCTGCACATATTACATACCTCAGGCATAGGTATCTGTAAGTAGGGGCACAGAGTACTATAAGAAACACAGGTAATGCTCATCTGTGTCAGCATACATTTGTGTGTTGTATGTATGTCTGATGTGTGTGTAATGATGCCTGTACCATGCCTGCAATCACATGTGTGTTACAGGGTATGTGTGTGTACCTAGCAACATGTATACTCTGTTACAGCAGTATGTCAGCTATATTAACAACCGTGCACATATGTTAGGTAGGGGTATGGCATCAACGACTAGGGTGGTTTACTGGTAATACTATAAATGTACTTTACATTCATTGCATTGGATGACATATTTCTTCATGCATTAACTTGATATATACCCCATGGCGAGGTTGTGCATTGTATCCCAAACAGTGTGCTGAGTACTGGTGTATACTGGTTTGTTATATGGAGTGTGTCAGGATCTGTCAGCCAGTTGTGGGCTGAGCACTGATATGTGGTATTGAACATATGTATCCTCTGACAGATAAACAGATGCTATATATGGCAGTTAAGTGATATCTGTACTTAATAATGTTAAGTGTGCCACATGACTTGCTCACACATATTTTGTTTAATTGTCTTCCAGGGCTATGGCTCATCAACGCAATCCGTCCTATACAGCTGCGGAGGAACAGGAAATACATAACAGCCTGTTGCAGCACTATACACTGCTGTTTTCCAGGGCCAGCCAGCACCAGCATGAGCATACTGCACTGTGGCAAGATCTTGTTTGTCGGGTAAATGACATAGGCATGCATAACTGGACATATGAGCAGCTACGCCATCACTGCAGTGATTTAATTAGACATGTCCGGCAGCGTGCATCTGATATCCATAGACAACAGCTTGCCACAGGCCTACAGCAGCAACAGCATCACACATGTGTCATCATGGAGGCCGGAGCCACCCAGCATGATGATGTGGAGCATGCAGGTAATATGCCCTAGCTGTAGACTACTGTTACCTGTATTGTTAGGATATGCATATGTGAGATGTGTACTGTGTGCTCAGCAGTTGTGCTGCCTATTGTGTGCAATACTGATATTTGGAATAGTATCTGTACACCTGTGACTGCTGTTCTACTGTAGTTTAGCACACTCACAGTAGCAATGCCACAGTTGTGGCCACTGACAAACTGTGTCATATTCTTGTAGGTCCCTCTGGTGTGACAGCAGGGCAGATGATACATGCTGGTGAGTGTGTTAATACTTTAATATTGGTAATGACATGTGCATGTCATAGTTGAGGTGTAGGCCATGAACACGTAACACACCTATGCATAATGCATGATGTGCATGCTTGCTGTGAGACATTAAACATCTCAGTAAACTCAGTAGCTGCCTCAATCACATGCAATGCACAGAGCAGCAGACACATTTGTGGCAACACTGTACTGCACATTGGATATGCATAGTTGCTACAGCTGTACACAACAGAACACGTTTATCATATGTAGGACATGAAAACATGCTACATTTGGCATTACCACACACCAACTGTGAGGTCACACTTCAGTATCCCACGTCATGCACACACACATGATGTCCCTCAGGGGTAGAGGCCTATCATGGGGCTGTGCAACACTCTTCAACACATAACACAGTCATGTTGGGCAATGCTCCCTATCGGGCACCTCACACACCCATGTACAAAGTGGCTGTGTAATTATGAACGTAGCCATGGCACTGCAGTTCAGGTACAGCATGCTAGGCATTGGTCTTGCACACATTAGTAGCTGTGAGTGACCACAAGATGCATGGTGATGATGGCACAGGGTACTACACCCCATCCAGTTACAGTGACCACAGTACTACTCGTAGCAGTCATTGCTGTGCACCTCAATGTTGTGTGTGTGCAAACATATGCACCTATACACAATATGCATAGCATGTTGTGTGTGTGCTTACATATGCCAGTATACACAATATGCACAGCAGTTGCCATCCGAACAAAGTGTCGCATATATGTCCTGGAATGCTAGTGGGTGTATAGGTCAGATGACACACATTGGGTATGTGTGGTGTTTAATGTTGCAGTTGTGTAGCATGCCATGCCATGGCTGGCACCGACATATCTGCAATATGTCCCACACTCACCATAACCACTGTACACTGGCCATGTCGAGCATTGGGATTCCTTCACGTCAACATGCACCACTCATCCCGTTTTTATACATAGCATGCATGTGTTACACCTGTGCCCACTATTATCTGCTATGGACACAGACACTGTACTCAGTCATGGAAATCTATGTGTCACACATATAACACATGCAGCCATGGCATGTATACCTGTGAGTGATGGTGCACAGGGCATTGCAGAGCTGATACTACTTTTACAGCAGTGTTGTGTCCAGGTACACATTGTGTTCCAGGGTGTAGCCAATCACTGAACAACTACACAGTTGCATCAAAGCCATGTACACTGCCATGAAATAGGGGCACCTACACTTGCACTGCATGGTCTTGTGCAGCACATATTCTGCATGCTGACACATGTGTGCTGACTGTTTGCCTTGTGATACTGGCACCCACCTTCACCCACTATAGAGTATGTGTTGGATTGCTGGTGTGTGTGTGTATGTGCTGTAGTGAGGAGTGTATATGTGTGCATGTGTGCATGTGTGCATGTGTTCATGTGTGCATGTGTTCATGTGTTCATGTGTGCATGTGTGCATGTGTGCATGTGTTCATATGTGCATGTGTTCATGTGTGCATGTATGCATGCATCATGTGCAGACTGTAAAGCGTGTTTCCTGTCTTTCTCTCACAGGTGCTGAGTTAGGGGTGGCCGATAGCAGCAGGGAACCTGAAGCCACTGCCATGAATAGTGGTGATGATGAGACATGTATTCTGGCACAGGAAGGTTTGACAGGGTCTGTCGTTGGTCTGCCAATCGACAGTACACAGCGTTCAACCCCATCTATGTGCACACTCATACTGCCAATACATCCCTCACCACCAATGGCCATACGCGAGGGACAGCATACAGTTGGCATTGACCAGGCGAGTGTGGTACCCATGGCACTTGCATCCCCTCACAGCAGCCATAGCTGGATTCCTAGAATGGTACCACATAGGCGGAGGACCAGGGGTTCTCGTGGGAGCACCGCTGGTCGTATTGCCCCTGACCGACATGCCCTCACAGGTCTTTCAACGTCCAGTATGTTCCAGGCTGTAATGCAGGCTCAGGAATGTATGGAACGATACACCAGACAGGGACTTAGGGTGCAGAAGGCCCATTACACCGCTATCAATGACAGCATCTGTGACCTTGCCAGTGCCATCCGGACTTACACCGAGGTCATTGATAGACGTTGGGAGCAGACAGTAGATGCCTTCCACAATATGTCTTCCATAAGCCAGGACCGTGCGGGACGGTTGCGACGTCGACGCGGACGCATGCCAGCAACAGCAACAGCTGGTAGTGGTCACGGACAGCCCACAGTTCACAGCCGCTCCCGTAGTGGCAGTTCCAGCCCCAGCCATGCTGGGGCTGACCTGTCCATTGACCATCCCAGTAGAACACGTGCACGTGGCTCTGGCCAGTCCCAGCAGGAATGTGGGTCCAGTCATCATACCTCTGCCTCTGATGACAGTACCCAGTCCGTAGCACCCCTGCCAGGCACAGGTACTGTGTCCGTGGCCGGAGACAGTGATCTATACAGCCTAGCAGGTACAGTCTGTGGCTGTCCCACAAACTACAATATATGGCAGCCACATGGTGGAGCTGTGTGCATGCAGACACACACACATTAATCAAACAACTAGGGCTCACACATACACACACATTACATCAACATTGGCCCATGCTGTACTGTTGTCCCTTACACACACACACACACACACAGACATGTCGATTGGATGGGTCAATGTCAGGCTCTGGCAAACAACAACACACCCTGTGCATATGATGATACCTGTGTTGCCTCCTATCATCTGTAACATTGATGCAGGAACAGGCTAACATGGTGCTGATGCACAGGGTGACATCATAGCAGTGCAGCAATATTAGCACCTTGTCAACAGGAAAGTGTAATGACATCCTTGTAAGTATGTCTGAGCAGGCATTATGCATCAAAGCTCTGATTGTCAATGTAGCATTGTTTACACCACCGTTAGGTCTGAGTATGTATTGTCCACCCATGTGCCACTTGGCTGAAGTGTAATGTGTTGCCAGCATGTGCTAGTGAGTGGACAGTACATGTGTGATGTGTGCAGTACAGATTAGCAAGTGTACATCTGTGAACATGGTGGGTGTGCACTGTCTGCATGTACATGCATGGTGGACACATGGGATGTGTGACATACCCTGTTGTACACATTGTTAACATCTCATAGTAACTTTCAATAGCCAGTATGCATTCTCCTACAGTTATGTACTAACATGGGTCCACATGTGTGTATGTCATGGGTTGACACTATGCTGTGGGTGATACTGTTAATATCTGTCAATGATTTGTGGCCTGGTAGTATACACAACCTCAACAGCATGACTATAAGCAATCATTGGATGATGTCCTGACAAATGACACACAGTTGTAGGGAACTCAGTAACAGTTGGATCCTTCCAGTACTATACTCTAACAATAACCAGTGGTATTGACCACCACCCATTCCTGGGACCACACCTGTTTGGCATATAGCCCCCTTAGGTACATGCAAACACACTAGGGATGTGTCCATCCACATCTGGAAATGCATGCATTGGCCTACAATGCATTCCCTGGATGGGACGCATATCCTACACAAGGGTATCATACAGACACCTGTTGTCTGATACATGCTGTATAGCAGTAAGCCGGCTATGGCATAGTCATCCACATTTACTATACATACTATCCCTTCAGTACCACATCGATGGTAGACCTCAACATGTATGTTGGGTACCAATGTGTACATACAGCCTCGTGTTATGTCATGTGTCCCTTGGTATCCACATACCCATAGGTATTGTGGAGTCCCTCAGTGTATCACCTAAGACATTAGAGGTCTGAATGCATATCCACAAGGCAGTTGTACACCTATACAGACTGTCCATTATTGCCAGTCGTTGTTGTGTATGAACATGTCTGACATATACCCCAGGCATATACTCTCACTCACACTTTCTTTAGTAATGTCATGGGTGTGTGTGGCACAGATGACCTTGGCCACAGATCACAACAGTGGACGGCCTTGTCACATACATACATATGTGACCTACAATCTGAGAAGCAGCGGCACAACCTGTCAATGGAAACAATTGTATTCATGTAGTATGCAGGCTTCACACCTATGTACTGATTGAGGGGACATGTACACATATATATTTGCCACACAGATACCTGATGTGTGCAATGCATTTACTGTTTTAATCATAATATGTCCTACCATAGTAAAACCAAAACCCACACCGCATTGATTAACAGTGACACACACACTGTCAGTTTTTGCAGGATTCAAACCCCTACCGAGGGTATGTTATGATACTAGTGAGAGACACATTAACATGGCGCATTGTTTGCTTTACTGGCTGTTTTCTTTTCTCTGTCTGTATTTGTAGGATGGTGACATCATCAGACTTTCCAAAGAGGAATGTAACTCTTTTAGTGAGTTTTCCCAGTCTCCAAAAAGGGCACTCCTCTCAAAGGAAACTGCACACATTCACAAACACAGTCAGTGTTTGCAGGATTCAAACCCCTACCTAACTATGTTATGATAGCAGTGAGAGACGCATTAACACGGCGCGCTATTTGCTTTATTGGCTGATTTTCCTTCTCCGTCTGTATTTGTAGGATGGTGACATCATCAGACTTTCCAAAGAGGAATGTACCTCTTTTAGTGAGTCTTCCCAGTCTCCAAAAATGGCACTCCTCTCGAAGGAAACTGCACGCATTCACAAACACAGTCAGTGTTTACAGGATTCAAACCCCTACCTAGCTATGTTATGATACTAGAGAGAGACGCATTAACACGGCGTGCTATTTGCTTTACTGGCTGGTTTTCCTTCTCCTGCTGTATGTATAGGATGGTGACATCATCAGACAGGACATGGTGATGTGTGTACACTTTGTTTTATTCCATTCCAGGAATGGTCCATGTGGGTCAGCAGGTGTCAACAGCTTGAACAGGACTTCATAATCCTTACCTTGTGTGATCTATCTGTGGACACATTGACATTCCTTCATATGTCAACACATATTTATGCACAGCTTGTTGGTTTTGTGGATACTACGTGTGTCTGGGATGTTGATAAAGGGCTATTCAAAGTCTATGTGAGATATGTGTAGCTGTGTTCAGTGATGTATGTCCTGGTTGGCTGCCTTGCAAACAGTCTAGCATGTTTGGGAACCATGATCCGCACATGAACATACCACAGATGGTAGGGTTGTGTGTATGTCAGCTTCCAATAGCTCTGTTTATGACTTCAACCATGATGGACTCCATGACCTTGCAGATCAGACTTCATAGGCGTACTGGACTGTACTTCTCATGGTGTGTTGTGCACCAACACTTGTGGGGAGTGCCATATGTTGCTGTAACACATTCAACGATTCCACATCCTGTGTAGGGGGTGAGGCACAGCTGACTGTTCAGGTGCAGGATCTGTTTGTTCTGTAGTTTATGCATAACACATACTGGGAATCAATGTATTCCACTTGCTGCCATGCTTTTGGCATTGGGGATAACTGCTCATCCATTCTACATGTGATATCTCCTGGTATGATGATATGGACTATTGTCAGTGGGAGGTGGGTATGTATATATGGGCCTGTCTGTCAGGATGTTGGCATTGCCAGTCCAGTACAGTTGGCCCTGACTCAGGTCATATATGGGTGTACATTGCTATTCATGACATAGCTGAAGGTGGTGTCATGATTCAGTCTGGACTCCTTCTCAGCTACTTTTTACAAAACACCAACAAACCTGAGCACTAATCCCTGCTATACTCTTTTACACACTTAGCACCTTACTGATCATTTGTGATCAGGCTACAGAGTATGTCATCATAATATCCTGGCATGTCCAGGGGTCGGTTTCGTGTGTACTCTCCAGTCCAGCTGGTGAATATTGTGATGTTGACACAATGTCACATCTGCCTCATGTACACAGACAACCCTCTCCTCCTCCCGACAAACTCAGATATATGTGTGAGATACACCTATAGAGACATACAGGGTGCTGAACTCTCTCGACCCATGACTGGCATAGTCTATCAGGTGGTGAAGGTAACCACACACACACCACATATCAATCTCACATATCCTCTCTAGCGACAGCACTCAAACCACATTATAACACATAGACATACTCGGATGCTGTAAATGAACTCTGCCTAAGCAGCAGAGACCTCCAAAGCAGACACACACAACTGCTACCCCACTACAATACCCACATATCACATAGTTCACAATGTCAGTGTGCCACACAGTCACTGCCCTTTGGGCTAAACAACACACCTAATACACTTGTAATAGGCGACACTTATTGTCAGACACACTGACGTACCACTCACCAGCCCAAACAAGGGAATAGTCACTTTGGGCTGTCTGTCGGGTGCCAGGATCTGCCACATAACACATGCAGTCAGGTCACTCCAAAGCAAGTACAGGACTGGCACCATCATTGTCCATGCTGGTGCGTTAAACCTCAGACATTACTCCCTGGACCACATGACATGATACATAGAGGAACACTCTGATCATGTAGCCCAGGCCAGTATGACCCTGACCTTGTCTAGCATCTTACACCCACCATTTATGATGTCACAGTATACAGACAAACATATCATGTTTAACAGTTGGCTAACAAAGTGGTGTCATTCATAGGGGATACAGTGTCTGTCAGCCTGTGGTGACATGCTCGACATGCCACGTAGCTTCACTATGGACAGCTTGCACCTGTCACCCTTGGACTTTCGAATGCTGGCTAAGGATTTTGCTACCACCATAGTGCCTTTATTAAACAGGGCTCAAAAGAGAAACCCACCTCTATAGACATTACAGGTTAAATGAAACTAAGGGTAATGCTGCTCAACACCAGATGTGTTAACCTCATATTGCGGACACTCAGGACTCTCTTCAGTATGGAGGATAGTGATATCTGTGCACTAACAGACACCTGGTTCAGGCTCACTTATGCACAACAGCACTACCAGGTTATGTTTCATACCATGCTTTCTTACCACAAGACTTGGAACAGACAACACAACTAGGGGGAGTATCCATATACATCACAGATACTCACACCTCTGGGTTAGTAGCACTGCACAAAGCATCACAGACCATACATATACAACTACCATTGTGCAAAACTGCCTTTCAGTTTGTTTCCTGCTACAGACCACCATCCCAAACCCAGGAACCACACTCGGCTTTCATGGGCACTATGGAGAATATGAAGGTCTCCACAAACACCATTATATTGGGTGACTTCAAATACACAAATATTGACTGGGGATACTACTCAAGCCCCAACACCCTCACCCAACAGTCGCTACAATTTGTAGACTCATATGCTATGGCACAACTAGTCAGCACAGCCACAAGGGGGAATACATATTGGACCTGATCATCACTAACATGGGGACTCTATGTTCCACACCAGCGATATACCCCTCATTGGTAAGGTCAGAACATACATGTATCTCACTGGACATCCATATACCCTCCACACACCCATCCTGGGTAATCTTGGTGAATATCTCATGCGCCAGCGTCTCACTTCACCAAAGCAAGGTGGTATCCTTCAGAGACCCTGAGACAGTGGCAAATATGGCTCAGACTGCTGAATCCTTTACATACACATTCTATGGACACCTAGTGGACTGCATTGATTGTGCTATCCCAAATAACAACAGGACTCACTCCTCCAATGGCAGGGGACCTGTCTGGTAGACCCCAGCCATTAATAAGCTGTACAACATCAGGAGTAAGCTACTACATGAAAGAGCACAATCCCAGATGGGGAAGGCATCTGTGATCTGTACAAGCAGACAGCTACGATCACTCATGAACTCTTCTAAGTGCCACTTCTACCGGACAATTGCACTAGACACACAGGACTATCACACAGCCTTCTTCAGTTATGTCAGGAACCTGGGTGGACACTCACTGATATGCTGTGAGTTACTGCATACTAACTAAACTTACCCTGAACCCACTGGCATTGCCAACATCCTGGCAAACAGGTTCAGTGCAGATGTCTCCCCCCCATCCCCCCTAAGGAGCAACTATCCATCCCAACAGAGTGTAACCTCCCTGACATCACACAGTAATGTGTGAGTGCTGCCCACCACAAAGCGTACATCACAGCATCAATGAGATGAGACAGTGTCCCGGCCTGCATCTTACACGAGCTTCATGACAGACGTAACCCTTACATTACAGCACTGTTCAATATCAGAGTTACTACAGGATATGTACCCAAGGAATGGCGTACAGCGACAGTGGTCCCACTCCACAGAGTTGGTGCCACAACGGACCACAGACAATATTGCCCTATAAGCCTAACTAGCCTGTTCTGCAAAGCTATGGAGCGTATTGTCATGGGATTCATACACATAGACATCAGGAACCTACAGACACTGTGTCCTACACATTTTAGCATTGTTGTGGGCAGATCTTGCCTCTTGAACCTGTTTGTATTCTTTAAACGGTGAACAGGTCCATCGACATAGGGACGGTTGTCCACACAGCCTACCTGAACCTTGCAAAACACTTCTACACAATAACACACTGGGCCATTATGCATAGGCTCACCAGCGTCGGTATGGACACATATCTCACACAATGGATTGCTACCTGGATCAGGGATAGCACTTACATGGTCAGAATTGCAGGTGCCATGTCTGACTATACAGCAGTTACACATGGCATCCCACACGGCTCAGTCCTGGGACCTCTCTTGTTCAGTATATATTTGTCTGACGTACAGGCTACCACAGGGGGACTATGGCTGACCATGTTCACACTTGTCTGCAAAATGGGTGCCATAATCAACTCTCCAGCTGCCACATGCATACTCAAACAGGGTCTCACAGAGATGGATGACTGGTGCCTGAGCCATGGCCTACAGATAAATGCCATTAGTTGCATAGTCATCCCCTTTGGGAATAACAACATGCCCACACATTACCACATAGGTAGTACTCCATTACATACGGTAGGAGTTGTTAGGGGTTTGGGGACATGATTTGTTCGTACTGTCGCCTTTGACAATCATGTTGCCAAAGTTGTTGGACAGACCTTCTATATAGGCCACTTAATCCCATATGGTTTCACATCTAGATCGAGTGAGGTCATTGTGCCCCTATACTCATCACAACCATGCTTGGTTACAATGCCACATTTGGGGTGTACCTTACCCGACACCTGCAGCAACTGTACTGGCCACAGAAGTTCCTCAACAAGCAGATCTAGGGACTCACATGGATGCCCTGCACAGTTCGGATGCAGTAACTCCAGCTCTACTCAGTCGCTTACCACCTACTCGGATATGATGTGTGCCTGTTATTTACAGATATACCCAACCCAGAATTACTGGACATACTCCACCTCAGGATATCCGACTCCCTTGGAGCTACACACTCCAGGGACATATACCTAAGCACAGATGTTAATAGGACATGCTGGAGGGACAGATTCATATCTCAGAGGTTCCACTCACTCCGGATTGTAATCCCAGTTTCACATAGGTAGAGCCACCCAATGACCACCTACAGGAGACATCTTGATGACTGTATGGGTGATCGTATGTTTACCCCTGGGATATCTTCTGTGCCCCTGCTAGACAGAGGCACACTAGCCTAAACGTACATGGGCTATCTTGTGTGACCTACTATTCACACGCACAGTATAGTAATCTGACAGGGTTGCGAATGGCAAACCCACTCTGGCTAGGCTTGTACATGCTCTAGGGCAGATAGCCTAATATCGACCTCTGAACCTATGCTAATGTTCGGGATGCACAATGTTTATTGCTGATACTGTTTGCAGGTCTTTATCGTCTTTGCTTTACCAGTTTCTATGAAAAACTTAGGTATCTGCAGAACATATTTGATTATGACAGGGTTCCACTATATTATATATGTGTCTGTTGTCATATAACTGTATACACAGGGTGGATTGCTGGATAGTGAGAGGTTCCTGGGTTAACACATGCAACTGCCAGATATGTGTGGCCCACTGCTGTACTCAGACATGGCCTAAGTGTGTGAGCATGCCCAGTTCAGGCTTTCCGTGTTTTGTTGCCTGACATTTGTCTCATTTATTCAAGTGTGTGAGCATGCCCAGTGTGACGTTTCAGTATGTTGCTATCTGAGGTCCACTACATTTGTTGATGTGTGTGAACATGACCAATATTAACATTTATACTGTGTGTGTTGGAAGTCGGGTTCCGTTCTTACTGCAGGACTCACCTTTGTGTCATAACTCGACAGGGATTATGCTGTGCCTGCAGGGTTTCCATGAGATACTTTGCATAGACTTATCAACATTCCTTCATACAGACTGACTACTGCAATACTGTCATGGTTTAGTGGTTCAGTACTTTAACTATAGTGCACAGTATCCTGGGTTCGAGGTCCATGACTGCTTTACATTTTCATACTGAGCAGACCAGACTGCTTAAGGGCCAGTTAAGCAAATATGGGCATGTTGGCTTTTGTTCAGCTATGCCCTACTTAGACCATGTTTGTCCAACATTGCTCAGTATTCACCAACATTGCTGGATGTTGCCCAATATTACTCAACATTGACCACAGTTGTGCTAGTTTGTGTGTGCGGTTGTGTTTGCATATACTACATGGTGGTAAATGCTGTTTAGCTCTGCTTTATATTGCTTAACACATGGCAATCATGCCTCAGGTGGTGCTGCAGGGCTGACTATGTCAGATGCACATACTACACTCCCTGTACATGTTTGAAAGCAGGTAGTGTCAACATAGGTATCCCTTTTACTATATGTGCAAGTCAGACAGAGGTATAATTTCCAGAGTTCCTACTGAGCCAGTGTATGTGCTATGCATTGCCTCTTTGCCAAGGCCAAAGCATACTGGGCATACCTCCTTCTGCCTACTGGGGTAGGCTCAGGTTGTTCCTCCTCCGAGTCACGCTCTGCCTGTGATGGCCTTGGCAGTGGTGGGGGGCATTTTGGCCCAGGCCTATGCTGGTCCTGCTGCAGCTGTTTTTACAGGATCATATTATGTAGCATAGCACATGCCATGACAATCTGGGTACATGTAGTTGGTGAGTACTGCAAGGCTCCACCAGATGTGTCCAGGCACCGGAACCGTGACTTGAGCAGCCCAAACACATGCTCGATTGCATTATGTGTTTGTGCATGTGCCTCATTATGGTGTTCCTGTTCAGGTGTGTGTGCATTTCTGATGGGTGTCATCAGCCACGGCTCCAGTGCATAGCCAGCATCCCCCACTATGTGACCATGTGGGATGTCCCCATTGGCAAATGTCTGGTACAGCTGCGTCAGATGCCAGATAATGGAATCATGGTAGCTTCCAGGGCAGCTAGCACACACATTCAGTATTATCACACATGACCTGGCAGTTGATGGAGGGGAAGCCCTTGTGGTTGAAGTAGACCCTATCCCGCTCACCAGCTGTTGCTTTGATGTGTATGTGCGTACAGTCTATTGCACCCACTACCTCAGGGTATTCCGCTATTTGCTAGAAGAGATGCATATTGCTGGCCAATACCTCATGGGAATTGGGGAAATATACATAATCACCGACATGTGCTGACATGGCATCCAGGAATTGGTGCAGTACCCTGGATGCTGATGCCTGTGATATCCCCATCATATCACCGGTTGGTCTCTGGAAGGTACCTGTTGCTAATATTCTTAGGCCAACACATACCTTGGTTTCCACTGGGATGTTTTCCCCTCTGTTGGTTCTGTGTGTGAGGCGTGGCCTGCACAGCTCAACAATTTGCTGCAGGAGGTCTCTGTCCACTCTATAGCCATCCACTATCTCCAGCTCATGTAGCCCCTGGTAGGTTACCCTGGGCCTGTACACACTTCTCCATCTCCTCACTGTGGGTTGTCCAGCAGCATTTCCATTGTCACCACCCTCAGCATGTTGCATATGTCGCCTTATGACAGCAATGGCAGCCCCTAACATTTCTTTGTCTCAGTAAAGCTTTTTCAGTTTTCACTTCTATTAGTTTACTGCAGTGTCTGTTGTGAGAAACATAATGGACTGTTGTTTGCAGAGTTTTAAGTGCTAGGCTGGGCTGGGCTAGTGTACTGCCTGTGTAATTGCCTGATTCTGATTGTTTTCACCTGCTAGCTCTGCTAGTACTCCCTGGTAGCTTCCTACTCTTTGTTGTGCTTCCTTTTTCCTTTCTGTTTCCTCGGGGGGGGGGGCTGTGCACACAAGTGCAAACATGCTCACAGCAGCTCACACGCATGCACACATGTTACATGGACTAAAACTTGCTTATTCGGGTTAAAACACATGCACACCACCGCAAACGCACTTACAACTCTTTAAACAGCTTTATACATGCTTACTCCTGCTTAAATGCACGCACTCACGCGTATACACTTGCACTCTGTCTTCCTTGGGTTTACAGGGGTGCACACGCACGCATACCTGCTCAGCAAGAAACTTTGGTGTTATCCACGGCATACACCTTCCATTTCTTGCCTTTACCTAGCCAACCTGTTGACACACCTCTTTCCATGATGTGTAAATGGCAGTTAACACATGCCACTCTGCTCCAATGAGATTCACTTCTTTCATACATACCCCCTCATGATGTCACCTGTCTTCTACTCTGTTACTCCCCTTATCCTACTCCTATACTCCACTGACTGTGCTCATTTGCTATGTAAACTTGTGATTCACTATCCTAACCCTCCTTTGCATAGGATTGCCTACTAATGCTTGGTTACATCTCTTAGACTGAGCTTCCCCCCTTAGCAACCTCAACTCGGTGGCCATGTTGTCTTTAGCCTGCCATTCCCTTGCATTGTACATTAACAATTTAAATAAGATCCACATTTGTGGATTTTCATTTTTAGTTTTCTGTTTTTTTAGAGCGCAGCCCGTTTGCACGGCGCTGAACTACGCTTAAACATCGGAAATCGGAGAAAAAAAAAATTAATTATTTATTTTTCATATTGCATCGGGAAACATTGCCAATGGCTGTATATTTGGCCACTGGCATGCTTCCTGCACTGGATGCAACCTTTATTTGGAGCTGTCATGACTCCGTTTTTCTATTTGCAGAACAGTACTCAGTTATCAACTGAGTACATTTCTGCAAATAACACTGCTCTTACTCGGACAGGTTCGGGTTTCCTGAATCGGACATCTACCTCATTTGCATGCCTTTCGCCTGCAATTGAGGTAATTTGCATATCCCAGCCCTGTCCATGTAAGAGCCGTTTTAGGAGCTCTCTTGCACGCCCCTGCAGGCTGTTCCTGGATTGCTCATTGGACATGATGGCTGCATGGAGTCTTACTCTACTCTTAGACTCCGTGCAAGCCATCGTGAATCCGGCCCAAAATATCGACAAAATCAAAGTTATACTGAGGAGGGGTTTATGCCCTTTTCTCCGGTGCTATGTTGCCTTGGAGTTGATATATATAATTAGCAAAAAAAAAAATTTCAAAATGAAATGTAGTTCAATACTCTCAGATTTTCCAATGCTTTCTTATATGGTTAGATTTGATCATATTTTTCAATGTTTTTTTGGTGGGGGCAAGCCTCCTAATACCCCACACACCCCTTGTTAATTATATATTCAAATTCCATGGTCGCAAAACTTTGGAAAAAGGGCATAAATCCTTCCTCAATGTCATTTTGATTTTGTCAATATTTTATGTTTATATATTTTGCGGTTTAGGTATAGTTTAGATATTTTGACTATCAATCATTCGCTTGCCAATATTATGCTGTTTAAATTATTTGAAGTATAGCAATATTTGTGTGTGTGTGTGTGTGTGTGTGTGTGTGTGTGTGTGTGTGTGTGTGTGTGTGTGTGTGTGTGTGTGTGAGTGTATATGTGTGTACATATATATATATATATATATATATATATATATATGTGTGTGTGTGTATATATATATATATATATATATATATATATATATATATATATATATATATATATACACTTGATCCTTGGACCCTAATATGGTACAAGACTGTCTTCAAGTCAGGACATTGGAATGGAGAACTGCAGTAATCATCCCACTTCACACAGTGGGGCTCTACTACTGGTCCATTACTGGAATGCATCATTATGGAACGTATTAAGAAGGGCATATGCAATCATCAAGTCCTGTACCCAATCCAGTTTGATTTTGTTAAACACAGATCTTGTCTTCTGAACCTAGTGGGTTTCTATGAACATGTCACTGTTGCATTAGATGCAGGCATTACAACCTACCTGGACCTGACCAAGACCTTAAATATCATTCTACATTTTGCCATTAAGGATTAATTTAATTAAATGTAACCCTCTATGCTACTTACTGTATTGCAAACTGGCCATCTGACAGAACCCGGTCTATTAGTGTGTGAGGCACTCTCTTTAAAATGAGTAGTTGCCAGTGGTGTCCTTGAGGGATTTGTCCTAGGAGCACTTCTCTTTGATATTTACTTCTCTGATGTCATAGCTAATATCAAGGGCTTGTGACTTTCAACATTTTCGGTTGACTTTTAACTTGGAACAGTCATTAACTCCCCATTTGACTTCCAGATTCTTCAGGAGGGATTAACACAAACCATTAAGTGGTGCCTAAACCATGGCATAAAACTAAATTCCAAGAACTGCAGCATTGTGTCCTTTTGCTAAACTGGGCACCCATGCGCCTACCATGTAGATGACACTCCAGTCATAGCTGACTTAGTCATTAGGGAAGTGTGCACTTTCAACGACAATGAATTATTCTTTAATGACATTGTATCGGATGTTATTTTCAAATCCTTTTATAAAGCCAGACTACTCACCACAGGTATTTCTTCCAGATCTAAGAAAGTTAACATCCCTGGCTACTGCTTCCCCACCAGGTCCATAACAGAGTACAGTGGCCCCTTCGTTAAGTACTTGTCTATGCAAAGTACCCAGCTTGGGAGATTTCAGTGTTTCCTCTTTAGGATTTCAAGGTCATGTCCTCTTTCAGCTACCCTGACTGCCTTAAAGTGCTTTCTCTCTCTCTCTCTCTCTCCTGTTTCCTAGAGACTTTTGAGAAGTGAGTTCTATCTAACCTGCAGAACCTCAAAGGACCCAGTCCTGTGTGACCTCCTGCATTTCTGAAAAACTAATAAAACCCTACTCTCCCGCTCAAGAGATTTTAACCTCCTCTGAAACATAAATAGGACCTGCTGGCAAGCTAGCTATATATGCCAGAAAATCTCTCTTTTGTGGAATAGATTTCTGGAGCAGCTTGATAAGTCACTTATTTTTTGTGCCCTGGCCATCAGACAACTGAAAGAGCAACTGTCCCATAACATCAGCGACATGTGTGTGATGCCTAGGAGGTTGTTTCATCTTGTCTGGGCTGGCAGCCAACCATGCCAGCAGTCCCCATCTTGGTGTTACTCCTGTCGTCCGTGTCATTGTCCATCCCTTGTTCACTACCAAGCCTTCCTATCACTAATTGTCTATCTCCTGTCTGTGTTGTCCACACTTCCTTTTGTATGTTCACTATCCCATCAGTCTGTATCAGTGTTCATATGTTGTATGCCTGCACCTTTACCTGACCTTCTCCATCTATCCCACTCGAGGCCTATGAACCTATAGAAAATACTCCTCCTTCCCTATACTTCTGTTCCTTGGTGCTCATACTTGTGTGCTTCTCTTTGCATGCAGTACTCCCTTTCCTAATTTCCTATCTATACTTTTTTCTTCCTAATTCATGTGATGAGCATATATCGGGTACACCGATAAGCACACCCATATTGCTCTTTTGTACAATGCTAAGCTGTGCTGTGCTATGCTGCCCTACCTGTGGCTCTATGCCGTGGTCTAGGGCTGGGAGCCATGACATTCTGTACTGCTACATGTACTCCTTTGAATGCATTTGGGACAGTTTACTTATGACAATGTGAAAACCATCCATACATGTGATACCAACACTGACTGTTCATCCAGAATTCTGCCGTAGTGCTGCTCTACCTGTTAACATCGTCAAATTGCTTTTTTTCTATGGCTTTATGCTAAATATGTTGGAGGTATTTGTTGCCTATTACAGCTATAAATGTCTTATGTCTTTATGAGGAAAGGGCCCATAGCCTTAACACTTCACAGGTATATTGTGCACCTCTATAAAACCCAGCTATGGTATACAGAATGATAAATTTAAGAGTTAAAAGAAAGAAAGAAAGAAAAACAACAGTAATGTTAACATCAGGTGTTTGTTTTGTTTCCAGAAATATGCAGCAGTGAGTACCATGGGTAGCAGATACTGTCTGACAAAACATCATTATAATTTCACTAGTGTTGCACATATTGTAGGCACATATGCAATTAATTAATGAAGATTCTTTGCAAGATAATATTTACATATGAGCTATTTGGCAGTTTCAGTTCATAATTCCAAACCATGAAAAATAAGGAAGAAAATAAATAAGCTCCTTTTAAGCACTATTTAGCAGAAATGGTCAAATAACAAGGAGACCAGTTGCCCTTAATGGTTATGGTTTTTGCCTCCCATGCACAAGGTACAAGGTTTGATCCTGACCACCAACAAAAACCTGTTTGGAGTTTGCTTAGTCCCCCTATGTCTCTGTGGGATTTCTCCCAGTGTTTCCATCTCAAACTCACCTATGAATAGAGTTGTGGGCAGCAGCACAGATTCCAGATGAGGTCTTATGGGAGAAAGAGTTATAAAGACCAACTGCTTTGGGCATCTACTGTGGTGCGCAGTATCCTCAAGATAGGAGAACATGGATCATAGACTGCATGCCAGTGTAAAAATTTGGCTTTATGTGATCTGGTCTTGTTTGGCATGAGTGTTTGCCAGTGATAAGTGGATTGAAGATCCAACCTGTGCCCTTTTGGCTAGTGTGTTTCTCCACAAAATTCTGGGTCAATAGGCTACTGGCCGATGTCCAGTTGCCACATAAAACCAACCAGCCTGCCAAACATGAACTAAGAATTGCCACACTCAAGACTTGGAAATGGATGACTTGATGGTAAGGAGGAGGTTGGACATCCTATGTATCCAGGACACAAGGTGGATTGGCTTGGGATTCAAAGTTTATTATTCAGAAGGAGGACAGGCTAGAAATGGTGTGGAAGAGAAGAGGGATTTCATTAGATTAGTGACAGACTCATGACAATAAGACTCCTGTGTGATGATAGAGAAGTATTCATAATCTCAGCCTATGCCCTTTAGCAGTGTTGTGATAGTCAGGTGCATTCAGACAGCAGTTGTAAATCAGGACAATAGGGACTGATGTTGATAATGGATGACCTGAATGCACATACTGGGACAGACAGAACAGGATATGAGGACTGCTGGGATCCACAGGAATACAGGAGAGTCTGTTCAAGACTTCTGTCTGGCAAATGGCTTGATGGTAGTCAATACAGAAGGACAAACAGTCACAGGATCACATAGAAAGGTGGCCAACATGCAACCCATGTAGACTTTCTCCTAGTAAGGAAAGGGTACTAAGGAAGAATCAGTGAGTGCATATTTCTCCCCAGTGACAGCATAAACCACTGATTGCCACAATCAGCTGCAGGCAGTTGTCAGAAAAGGCTCTAAAGTCAACAGAGGCCAGGCCGAGGACCTGGAAGTTGAAGGGGTAGAGAAAGCCCAGCAGTTCAAGGAGTCACTGTAGTACATCAAGAAGAAGTGGAAATAGGTGGATTTGAAACAGCATGTGTAAGAGCTACAGAACAGAACTGATATGTGGTAGAGCCAGGTATGTAAATAAAGTACTTAAGGAAAGCTGGCGGTGGAATACAAAAGTTCATGAAGTCATCAAAAAAGAAAGAAAGAATGCAGGAAAAGTGAAAGATAGGAATGGCAGACCAAACTAAGAAGGAATACTGGTTGGTTAGTAAAAAGAGGCTAAGACAAGAGTTGCAATAGCAAAGAACAGGACATCAGAGACACTCTAACAACTTCTGGAAACTGACACTGTGGATGGTACAAAGAAACTCTGTCTTGCTGCAAGGCAAAGACAGAAAGATTAAGAAGTCAGACAGCCATCATAAGGATCCAGTAACAACTTGATCACCAGTCCACAGGACATCACAGGCAGAGGGAAGGAGTACATTCAGCAGCTTCTGAGTGAAAAAAAAACCCATAAAGCTGTACTGACACAGATACAGCCTATGATGAGAAAAGAAAGGGGCCTACCACAGAAGAAGTAAAACGGCATTAAGAAAAATGAAGTCAGGGAAAATAGCAGCCTCAGATGAGGTCACAGCAGATATGATTGCTGTGAAAAACGAAAAACAAAACGAAAAACTATTCCACCAAACAAACCACTGGCAACCTTCGCTGTGTGTTACACCTTTATTCCATAAAGTACCTTTCATTCAATTAAAATCCATGAACTTCTTCAGATGGAATATTCAGTATTTACCATCATTTAAATACTAATTAAAGTTAATCAGATGGTAATCATTTACAAAAATTAAAGCTATATTATCTTTTTAAAACCAATAAAACCAAGTATTTTTAGTTGTCTAAAATGCAAGTCATTATTATGAATACCGAAATTCCTACCATTGTATTAGTATACTACACATATTTATAATATAATATTAAATATTAATATTAATATTTAACCATTTTCTGTATTAAAATAAAACACAAAGATAAAAATCATGAAGTCATAATACTTTAGCAGCAGAAGCTTACTTGGGTAGCTTTAATTTTTGTAAATGATTACCATCTGATTAACTTTAATTAGTATTTAAATGATGGTAAATGTTGAATATTCCATCTGAAGAAGTTCATGGATTTTAATTGAACGAAAGGCGCTTTATGGAATAAAGGTGTAACACACAGCGAAGGTTGCCAGTGGTTTGTTTGTTGAGATATGATTACTGTGTTTGGTGAGATAGGGGAAAAATGGTTCCTTTGAGCACTCATAGCAGTATGGGAGAAAGATGCATCCCAGATGATTGGAGAATAAGCATACTAGTTCCAGTGTTCAAGAACCAATGGGACATTCACAAGTGATGGCAATACAGAGGTAAGAACCTGCATGAAAGGTCTGGAGCTGTTGTTGATAAACGAATACCATCAGTATTAGAAAGTAAGATGGGAAATGAGCAGTTCAGATTCAGATCAGAATGCAGCACAACTGATCTAATGTTTGAATGAGACAAGTACTTGAGAAGAAGCTAGAAATAAGGAAAGAGTCCAACTGAGATTCCTAGACTTGGAGAAAGCATAGAGAAGAAGATAGAAATGAAGAACGAGTCCAATTAGGATTCTTAGACTTAGAGAAAGCATATAACAAGGTCCCAAGAAAGCTGATTTGGGCAGTCCTTAGGTGTTTCAGAGTCTGACAAACATTGGTAGAATTAGTGCAAGCTGTGTACAAGGACCCAATGACTCAAGTACGACAGTGTTCAGTCTTACAGAAGGATTTCCAGTAGTAGTAGGTGTGTATCAGGGTTCAGCTCTGAGCACATTATTGTTCACACTGGACTACATTAGCAAACAGGTCGTAGAGAACAGGTCAACAAAGTTGCTATACGCAGACAATGTGGCATTACAGGCAGACTTTGAGCAAGAACTTCAGCAAGGGATAGTGGAAGGAATGCAAAACTGAAGGCACATGGGATAAAGCTGAATACAGATAAGACAGTTGTAATGGCAGCAAATAGGGGAAATCAGAAGAAGCTGAAATTGAAATAGAAGGGAAAACAGTGGAAAATGTTAACAGTTTCAAGAATCTGGGAGGGGTGGTTGAACAGAAGGGAAGTCTGAATGAGAAGATCAAAGCTAGAATCAGAGGGGCTGCAGCCAACTGGCACAGAATTTTGGGGTAGTGTTTAACAGGATAATGATAAAGAAGCTGAAAAGTGAGATGTACAAAACAGAGGTGCAACCAGTACTACTGCATGGTACAGAAACCCTGACAGTAAAGGAAGAGCAATTGGGGAAGCTAGAGATAATGACAATGAAGTGCCTGAGATGGGTGGTAGAATGCAGACTGAGGGATAGCAGAAGCCAAAGTAGCTCAAATTACACAAAATGTAAAAGAGAACAAATTACAGTGGTTCATTCACATGTGCAGGAAAGCTGAAGACAATCTGGTGAAGAAGATTTTGGACAGACTTGAAGAAAGCAAGAGGAAACAAGAGCATCTGGCAAAGAGAAGGATGGATTGTGTAAGGGAAAACCTGCAAAAGTCAGGAATAAGTGTCAAAGAGGGAAGGAATGTCACACTTAATCAAGAGCGATGGCGACAAGTGACACGACACCTTGACCCCATGGAGAAAATGGGAAAAAGGGGGTTGATGATGATGGTGATGTCAATTAAAGTTGACTTCCTGTACATATGTGCCTACATAACTATCTTATACCATAACTAGATTTTATTTTAATGATTTTGTGCTGGCTTCGCATGTCACTTATGACTTACCACTGTTATAACGGATATGTTTGTCTGTATGCTTCCTAAACTTCATCATGCATGTCCTTGAATTTCAGTGGGCCAGATTCACGATGGCTTGCATGGAGTCTAAGAGTAGAGTAAGACTCCATGCAGCCATCATGTCTGACGAGCGATCCAGGAACAGCCTGCAGGGCCATGCAAGAGAGATCCTAAAACGGCTCTTACATGGACAGGGCCGGGTTATGCAAATTACCTCAATTGCAGGCAAAAGGCATGCAAATGAGGTAGATTTGCAATTCAGGAAACCTGAACCTGTCCGAGTAAGAGCAGTGTTATCTGCAGAAATGTACTCAATTGACAGCTGAGTACAGTTCTGCAAATAGCAAAATGGAGCCGTGACTGCTCCAAATAAAGGTTGCATCCAGTGCAGGAAGCATGCCAATGGCCAAATATACGGCCAATGGCAATGTTTCCTGATGCAATATGAAAATAATAATTGATTTTTTTTCTCCGATTTCCGATGTTTAAGCATAGCGCAGCGCCGCACAAACGGGCTGCACTCTAAAAACCATAAAAATAAAAATTAAAACCCACAAATGTGGATTTTATTTAAATTGTTAATTTATAATACAAGGGAATGGCAGGCTGAAGACAACATGGCCACCGAGTTGAGGTTGCTAAGGGGGGAAGCACAGTCTAAGAGATGTAACCAAGCATTAGTAGGCAATGCTATGCAAAGGAGGGTTAGGACAGTGAATTGCAGGTTTACATAGCAAATGAGCACAGTCAGTGGAGTGTAGGAGTAGGATAAGGGGAGTAACAGAGTAGAAGATAGGTGACATCACGAGTGGGGTATGCATGAAAGAAGGGAAGCTTATTGGAGCAGAGTGGCATGTGTCAGCTGTCATTTACACATCATTGAAAGACTGTGTTTAAAACCACATTTCACAGTCATTTATATAACACATTCAATTAGCCACTGTAATTATATAGTAGCATCCATTTAAAACCTGATGAGCTAATCTGTGAACCAAACGCAAACACAAATGCTTTAAAAATGTATCAAAAGCACATTTTAAAACCTAGCATAAAACCTTAAAGTCTAACATATGTATAAAAATACCATCTGTTTATTAATATTTTGTAACAGCTATATGATATAAACATATTATTAAAATAAATTCATTAATTACCCAACTGTTACAATAATCTACTCTCTGAAACCTATATTTATTACTTATTACCTTTCTTTAATCTCCGTTTCTTTAACATTGTCTGTACACTAATCTTATCATTCAAACCGGTGGGTGATCTGCTCTTAAACGTATTATCCATCTAAGTTCTATTTCTAACGTAAAATTCTCTAAGTCCCCACCTCTAAGACTGGTTTGAATGTGTTGTACCACACAGAAATTAAATCTGTGCATGGGACCTGCCACTTTACAATGTCTGGCCAGGGCATTATGTTCCTGACCGGTCCTGATATGATATAAATGTTCCCTTATCCGAAATCTAAATTCCCTATTTGTCTTGCCTATATAAAACGCATTGCATATTTCGCACTGCGCCAAATATATCATGTTTGCACTCCTGCAAGTGGTGCCTGTCATGAAAAAGAATTCTTTATGAGCATGGGGGGACTGGAATGAATGACTAATATTAATATAATTACATTGGTTGCAATTACCACATGGAATGGTATTATGGGTCATTGTTCTCTGTTCAGGGGTGGACCTGTGACAGAATAACCTCTTCAGGTTCTTCTTATTCTTGTATATGAACCTGGGTTCATCACCTACTAATTGTACAATTTCTTCCTCTGCCTCTAACACATCCCACCACTCTCGTATTATTTTCCTGATGTTACTTACATCAGAGGTAAAATAAACAGGTATACTTAAGGAATTCCCTTTATTGCCACTATTCGTAGGAGCCTTCTCCCTTACTTCATGTTCCCTTAAATTGCTATGGCTGGAAAAATATGGGCATGCTCTGGTATCTCTAAGTCTAATGAAGGTTTCAATAGCTCTCTCAATCTCACCTTTGTGATAAGACCTCTCTTGTAGCCTCTGACTCAATCCAGTCAGCTCAACCCTAAAACCTTCCTCCGTCGGGTTCAGCCTTGAAGCCCTCATAGATTGGCTCAAGGCTACATTCTCGAAGACATGCCTGGGATGCATGCTGTCCCTATGCAAAAGTGTATTCCTATAACATTTCTTCCTGTGAATTGAAGTATTCACTATCCCACTACTCAACCTCATGATGTTTACATCTAAAAATGCAACAAAATCTCTTGACGAACTGGACGTAAACTTCAGGAATTCCACAGAGTTATTCAAAAACCCTTCAAATTCCCTTAGTTCCATCTCACTACCTCTCCAAACCAAAAAGAGGTCATCCACAAACCTCTTGTAAAAATTAACATGCTGTCCAAACAGCTTTGAAACAAAAAGTTTTTCCTTTTCCCAATATGTTCACAATGCTGGGCGTAGCTATTGGCACAACTAGTGCCCATAGCCAATCATTCTGTATATAAATGTCTCCATCGAAAATGAACACATTATTCTCCAGGATAGTTTCTAGGAAAAGTGCTATCAACTCCACCAAATTACTATCCAAAGATGTATACTTCTGTAAATAATTCATGACCCATTCAACCCCTTTGTCATTTGTTATAACTGTGAACAGGCTATTCACATCAAATGTGACAAAAATGTATTCCTCCGCCTCATCTAGCTTAGAAATATACTCATAAAACTGCAACAAAAACTCCTTACTATCCTTTAAAATACACGAGTTCTCATCTACTACTGGTCTCAAATAGTGTTCAACAAATAAGGAAAAAGGTTCAGTTAACCAGCCTTGTCCCGAGACTATTGGTCTCATCGGAGGGTTACACAGATCTTTATGAACTTTAGGGAGACCTTTCAATACTGGTATGAGTGGATTTTCAACTTTCAAATATTTAGAGATGGTTTTGTTTATGACTTCACTTTTGAATAAATCATCAATCATTAAGTGCACCCTATGGACTTTCGCTACAACATCCTCTCTATTCAATTTACCATATGACTTAATATCACTTAGTAGCTGATTCACATTCTCTTTATAATGCTCATAATCCATAACTACAATGGACCCACCTTTATCTGCAGAGGTGATAATAATAGAACTATCATTCTTTAAATCATTCAATGCTTGTTTCTCCATTGGGTTCAGATTATTGCCATTATAAAATCTCTTAACATTCTTAATGTTATTATTATAATAATTATGTAAATCATTCTCTACCAATCTAGAAAATGTCTCTAGAACAGGGTGTAGTGTAGGGACATATGTACTAATAGGTTTAAAAACATGTAATGCTTCGCCTGTATTATTACAACCATAATCTAACTTAAGTTGTACATTCCATATAAATAGCTTCACATCAATGATTGAATCAGAGATCTCACTTCTTTGGCTAGGAATAAAATTTAGACCTCTACTAAGTACCTGTTCTTCATGTTCGTACAACTGCCTCTGGGACAGATTGATCACAATGGATTCATCTTTTTCTCCCATAATTTCTTCAGTGTAGGGCCTTCCACCTCTGTGTCTGAGGTCTTCCGTTTTTGTCGACCTCGACTCATGGAACGGTCCGCCCTCTGAATTGAGGTGTCTGTATAGGAAAGGGGTAGTTATACTATTAAAATTCCCCACCCCATCATAATTAACTACATTGCATGTGTTTTTATTTCTATTAACAATAGCTAGGTCATTGCCTGTCCCATTAGCCTCATCACAAACATTTTGCTTTGTTGTATTACTTTCATGTACAGCAGGGGTGAGACAGTTGGCTAAACTAGTTTGTTTCAGCTTACTATTCACAACTACAGGATACAAATTCCGATTATTAACACCATTACAAACAACAGTATTATGCACAGACACATCCGATGCTACTGTACTATTTGTATTGGGCATTGTCGGTCCCCCAGTCCCATTGTCCTTCAAGTTTTCTTTCAAAGTACCAGTCACATTCCTTTTAGTAGCATTAAAACCATTGCCAGTTCTCGGCCAAGAAAAGACTTGGCCCAATCTAAAATCATTAATGTCCCGTTCAATCTTATTCTTTTTTAAGTCCAGTAACCGTCGCTCAAACAAGGAAACATTGTCTATCAATTTTTTGATCCCCACAATAGCTTTAGGGAAGGAGTACTTAGAAACCATAGATTCAAATTTCCTATTCACTTTGTTCCTCAACGCATCTTCCTCGGGTTTATGGAAGTCTATCAACAGCTTCATGTAGCTGAAGCTGAGTTCCATATTTAATTTTTGCCACTTCAATAATGAATTTATTTTAATAATATGTTTATATCATATAGCTGTTACAAAATATTAATAAACAGATGGTATTTTTATACATATGTTAGACTTTAAGGTATGTTAGACTTTAAGGTTTTATGCTAGGTTTTAAAATGTGCTCTTGATACATTTTTAAAGCATTTGTCTTTGCGTTTGGTTCACAGATTAGCTCATCAGGTTTTAAATGGATGCTATTATATAATTACAGTGGCTAATTGAATGTGTTATTAGCTCATCAGGTTTTAAATGGATGCTATTATATAATTACAGTGGCTAATTGAATGTGTTATATAAATGACTGTGAAATGTGGTTTTAAACACAGTCTGATGAAGCGAGGGAGTGAAAAGCTTAACTGTACCTAATAAAGAACGTTCATCTAAGTTTAATTGGGAATTTTGAGTTATTTTACGAATAGAACTTTTTGCTGTTGATTTTTGGAGTTTTAAGAAGCCTGCCTGTGTCTTAGTTACCGTATATGAGCTTGTGGACTGTTATTTCTTATCTGGTAATGGACACTTTACTCGCCTGGAGTTACGTTATCATTTGTGACATCATTGAAAGAAGTGTGTCAACAGGTAGGCTAGGTAAAGGCAAGAAATGGAAGGTGTATGCCATGAATAACACCAAAGATTCTTGCTGAGGGGGTATGCATGTGTGTGCGCACCTGTAAACCCGAGTAAGACAGTGTGCACTCGTGTAAGCGTGAGTGTGCACATTTAAGCTGGAGTAAGCATGTATAAGGCAGTTTAAAGTGTTGTAAGCGTGTTTGCACTGGTGTGCGTGCGTTTTAACCTGAATAAGCAAGTTGTAGTCTGTGTAAGCATGTGTGCATGTGTGTGAGCTGCTGTGAGCGTGTTTGCACTTGTGTGCGCTGCGCTGCCCCCGAACAAACTGAAAGGAAATAGGAAGCACAACAAATAGTAGGAAGCTACCATGGAGTACTAGCAGAGCTAGCAGGTGAAAACAATCAGAATCAGGCAATTACACAGCCAGTACACTAGCCCAGCCCAGCCTAGCACTTAAAACTCTGCAAACAACAGTCCATTATGTTTCTCACAAGAGACACTGCAGTAAGCTAATAGAAGTGAAAACTGAAAAAGCTTTACTGAGACAAAGAAATGTTAGGGGCTGCTATTGCTGTTATAAGGCGACATATGCAACATGCTGAGGGTGGTGACAATGTAAATGCTGCTGGACAACCAACAGTGAGGAGACAGAGAAGAGTGTACAGACCCAGGGTAACCTACCAGGGGCTACATGAGCTGGAGATAGTGGAGGGCTATAGAGTGGACAGAGACCTCGTGCAGCAAATTGTTGAGCTGTGCAGGCCACACCTCACACACAGAACCAACAGCGGGGAACCCATCCCAGTGGAAACCAAAGTATGTGTTGGCCTAAGAATATTAGCAACAGGTACCTTCCAGAGACCAACTGGTGATATGATGGGGATATCACAGGCATCAGCATCCAGGGTACTGCACCAGTTCCTGGATGCCATGTCAGCACATGTCGGTGATCATGTATATTTCCCCAATTCCCGTGAGGTATTGGCCAGCAATATGCATCTCTTCCAGCAAATAGCGGAATACCCTGAGGTAATGGGTGCTATAGACTGCACGCACATATGCATCAAAGCACCAGCTGGTGAGCGGGGTAGGGTCTACTTCAACCGCAAAGGCTTCCCCTCCATCAACTGCCAGGTCATGTGTGATGCCCAGGGCATAATACTGAATGTGTGTGCTGGCTTTCCTGGAAGCTACCATGATTCCCATATCTGGCATCTGACGCAGCTGTACCAGACATTTGCCAATGGTACATGGTCACCTAGTGGGGGATGCTGGCTATGCACTGGAGCTGTGGCTGATGACACCCATCAGAAACACACACACACCTGAACAGGAATGCCATAATGAGGCACACGCACAAACATAAAATGTAATCGAGTGTGTGTTTGGGCTGCTCAAGTCATGGTTCCAGTGCCTGGACACATCTGGTGGAGCCTTGCAGTACTCACCAACTACATGTACCCAAATTGTCATGGTATGTGCTATGCTACATAATATGATCCTGCGAAAACAGCTGCAGCAGGACCTGCATAGGCCTGGGCCAAACAGCCCCCCACCATTGCCAAGGTCATCACAGGCAGAGCGTGACTCGGAGGAGGAACAACCTGAGCCTGCCCCAGTAGCAGAAGGAGGCGTGCCCAGTATGCTTTGGCCTTGGCAAAGAGGCAACGCATAGCACATACACTGGCTCAGTAGGAAATCTGGAAATGATACCTCTCTCTGACTCGAACATATAGTAAAAGGGATGCCTAACTTGACACTACCTGCTTTCAAACATGTACAGGGAGTGTAGTATGTGCATCTGACATAGACAGCCCTGCAGCACCACCTGAGGCATGATTGCCATGTGTTAAGCAATTTAAAGCAGTGCTAAACAGCATTTACCACCATGTAGTATATGCAAACAAAATCACACACACCAACTAGTGCAACTGTGGTGAATGTTGAATAATGTTGGGCAACGTCCAGCAAAGTTGGTGAATATTCAGCAATGTTGGACAAGCCTGGTCTAAGTAGGGCATAGCTGAACAAAAGCCAACATGCTCATATTTGCTTAACTGGCCCTTAAGAAGTCTTGTCTGCTCAGTATGAAAATACAAAGCAGTGATGGGCCTCGAACCCAGGATACTGTACACTATAGTTAAAGTACTGAACCACTAAACCATGACAGTATTGCAGTGGGCAACCAGTATGAAAGAATGTTGATAAGTCTATGCAAAGTATCTCATGGAAACCCTGCAGGCACAGCATAATCCTGGTTAAGTTATGACACAAAGGTGAGTCCTGCAGTAAGAACAGAACTTGACTTCCAACACACACACACACACACACACACACACACACACACACACACACAGTATAAATGTTAATATTGGTCATGTTCACACACATCCACAAATGTATTGGACCTCAGATCGCAACATACTGAAAGGTCACAATGGGCATCCTCACACACTTGAATAAATGAGACAAATGTCAGGCAACAAAACATGGAAAGCCTGAACTGGGCATGCTCACACACTTAGGCCATGTCTGAGTACAGCAGTGGGCCACACATATCTGGCAGTTGTATGTGTTAACCCAAGTACCTCTCACTATCCAGCAATCCACCCTGTGCACACAGTTACATGACAACAGACACATATATAATATAGTGGAACCCTGTCATAATCAAATATGTTCTGCAGACACCTAAGTTGTTCATAGAAACTGGGAAAGCAAAGATGATAAAGACCTGCAAACAGTATCACAAATAAATATTGTGCATCCCGAACATAAGCATAGGTTCAAAGGTCGATACTAGGCTATCTGCCCTAGGGCATGTACAAGCCTAGTCAGAGTGTGTTTGGCTTTTGCAACCCTGTCAGATTACTGCAATGTGCCAGAGAATAGTAGGTCACACAAGATAGCCCAAGTACGTCAAGACTAGTGTGCCTCTGTCTAGCAGGGACACAGAAGATATCCCAGGGGTAAACATACGATCACCCATACAGCCATCAAGATGTTCCCTGTAGTTGGTCAGTGGATGGCTCTGCCTATGTGAAACTGTGATCACAATCCGGAGTGAGTGGAGGCCCTGGGATAAGAATCTGTCCCTCCAGCATGTCCTATTAACATCTGTGCTGAGGTATATGTCCCTGGAGTGTGTAACTCCAAGGGAGTTGGATATCCTGAGGTGGAGCATGTCCAGTAATTCTGGGTTGGGTATTTCTGTAAACAACAGACACACATCATATCCGAATAGGTGGTACGCGACTGAGTATAGCTGGAGTTACTGCTTCCGAACTGTGCAGGTCATCTGTGTGAGTCCCTACATCTGCTTGTTGAGGAACTTCTGTGGCCAGTACAGTTGCTGCAGGTGTTGGGTAAGGTACACCCCAAATGTGGCATTGTAACCAAGCATGGTTGTGATGAGTATAGGGGCACAATGACCTCACTCGATCTAGATGTGAAACCATATGGGATAAGGTGGCTTATATAGAAGATCTGTCCAACCACTTTGGCAATGTGAATGTCAAAGGCGACAGTACAAACAAGTTATGTCCCCAATCACCTAACAACTCCTACCGTATGTAATGGAGTACTACCTATGTGGTAATCTGTGGGCATGTTGCTATTCCCAAAGGGGATGACTATGCAACTAATGGCATTTAGCTGTAGGCTATGGCTCAGGCACCAGTCATCCATCTCTTTGAGACCATGTTTGAGTATGCATGTGACAGCTGGAGAGTTGATTATGGCACCCAGTTTGCAGTCAAGTGTGAACAAGGTCAGCCATATTCCCCCTGTGGTAGCCTGTACATCAGACAAATATATACTGAACAAGAGAGGTCCCAGTACTGAGCCGTGTGGGATGCCACGTGTAACTGGTGTATAGGGAGACATGGCACCTGCAATTCTGACCATGTGGGTGCTATCCCTGATCCAGGTAGCAATCCATCATGTGAGATATGTGTCCATATCGATGCTGGTGAGCCTGTGCATAACGGCCCAGTGGGTTATTGTGTGGAAGGGGTTTGCAAGGTTCAGGTAGGCTGTGTGGACAACTGTCCCTATGTCGATGGACCTGTTAACTGTCTAAAGAATACAAACATGTTCAAGAGGCAAGATCTACCCACAACAACGCTGAAATGTGTAGGACACAGTGTCTGTAGGTCCCCGATGTCTATGTGTAAGAGATCCATGACAATACGCTCCATAGCTTTGCAGAACAGGCCTGTTAGGCTTATAGGGCAATATTGTCTGTGGTCCATTGTACACCAACTCTGTGGAATGGGACCACTGTCGCTGTATGCCATTCTGTGGGTACATATCCTGTAGTAACTCCGATATTGCACAGTGATGTAATGTGAGGGTTACGTCTGTCATGAAGCTCGTGTAAGATGCATGCCGGGACACCATCTGGTCCCATTGATGGTTTGATTTATGCTTTGGGGAGGGCAGCACTCACCTGTTACTGTGTGATGTCAGGGAGGTTACACTCTGCTGGGATGGATAGTTGCTCCCTAGGGGGAATGGGGGGGGGACATCTGCACTGAACCTGTTTGCCAGGATGTTGGCAATGCCAGTGGGTTCAGGGTAAGTTTAGTCAGTATGTAGTAACTCACAGCATATTAGTGAGTGTCCACCCAGGTTCCTGACATAACTGAATAAGGCCATGTGATAGTCCTACGTGTCTGGTGCAATTGTCTGTGAGAAGCAGCCCTTAGATAAGTTCACGAGTGATCGTAGCTGTCTGCTAGTACAGATCACAGATGCTTTCCCCATCTGGGATTGTGCTCTATCATAGATTAGGACTAAGCTAATTGCCCTTATGGACCATTTTAAGCCTAGCCAATTACCCCATGTGAGAATCAAACCCTGCACCTTGTGTTGGCAAGGTAAACACCTTAACCATTCTGCCATCCTCCCATGTAGTAGCTTCTTCCTGACATTGTACAGCTTATTAATGGCTGTGGTCTACCAGACACGTCCCCTGCCATTGGAGGAGTGAGTCCTGTTGTTATTTGGGATAGCACAATTCATGCAGTCCACTAGGTGTCCATAGAATGTGTATGCAAAGGATTCAGCAGTCAGAGTCGTATTTGCCACTGTCTCAGGGTCTCTGAAAGATACCACCTTGCTTTGGTGAAATGAGACGTTGGCTCATGAGAAGTTCACCAAGATTACCCAGGATGGGTGTGTGGAGGGTATATGTATGTCCAGTGAGATATATGTATGTTCTAACCTTACCAATGAGGGGTATACCACTGGTGTGGAACATAGAGTCCCCATGTTGGTGATGATCAGGTCCAATATGTATTCCCCACTTGTGGCTGTGGTAACTGGTTGTGCCATAGCATATGAATTTACAAATTGTAGCGACTGTAGGGCGAGGGTGTTGGGACTTGAGTAGTATCCCCAGTCAATATTTGTGTATTTGAAGTCACCCAATATAATGGTGTTTGTGGAGACCTTCATATTCTCAACTGCTCCCAGGAAAGCCTAGTGTGGTTCCTGAGTATGGGAGGGTGGTCTGTAGCAGGCAACAAACTGAAAGGCAGTTTTGCACAATGGTAGTTGTATATGTATGGTCTGTGATGCTTTGTGCAGTGCTACTAACCCGGAGGTGTGTGTATCTGTGATGTATATGGATACTCTCCCTGGTTGTCCGCTCCAAGTCCTGTGGTTAGAAAGCATGGTATGAAACATAACCTGGTAGTGCTGGTGTGCATATGTGAGCCTGAACTAGGCGTCTGTTAGTGCACAGATATCGCTATCCTCCATACTGAGGAGAGTCCTGAGTGGCTGCAATATGAGGGTAACACATCTGGTGTGGAGCAGCATTACCCTTAGTGTCATTTAACCTGTAATGTCTATGGAGGTGGGTTTGTCTTTTGAGCCCTGCTCAACAAATGCGCTATGGTGGTAGCAAGAGCCTTAGCCAGCATTCGAAGTTCCAAGGGTGACAGGTGCAAGCTGTCCATAGTGAAGCTACGTGGCATGTCGAGCATGTCACCACAGGCTGACAGACACTGTATCCCCTATGAATGACACCAATTTGTTAGCCAACTGTTAAATGTAATATGTTTGTCTGTATACTGTGACATCATAATTGGTGGGTGTAAGATGCTAGACAAGGTCAGGGTCATACTGGTCTGGGCTACATGATCAGAGTGATCCTCCATGTACCATGTCATGTGGTCCAGGGAGTAACGTCTGAGGTTTTATGCACCAGCATGGACAATGATGGTGCCAGTCCTGTACTTGCTTTGGACTGACCTGACTGCATGTGTTATGTGGCATATTCTGGCATCCGACAGACAGCCCAAAGTGACTATTCCCATGTTTGGGCTGGTGAGTGGTACGTCAGTGTGTCTGACAATAAATGTCGCCTATTACAAGTGTATTAGGTGTGTTGTTTAGCCCAAAGGGCAGTGACTGTGTGGCACACTGACATTGTGAACTATGTGATATGTGGGTATTGTAGTGGGGTAGCAGTTGTGTGTGTGCCTGCTCTGGAGGTCTCTGCTGCTTAGGCAGAGTTAATTCACAGCATCTGAGTATGTCTATGTGTGATAATGTGGTTTGAGTGCTGTCGCCAGAGGATATGTGAGACTGATGTGTGGTGTGAGTGGTTACCTTCACCACCTGATGGACTGTGCCAGTCATGGGTCGAGAGAGTTCAGCACCCTGTATGTCTCTATAGGTGCATCTCACACATATATCTGAGTTTGTCGGGAGGAGGAGAGGGTTGTCTGTGTACATGAGGCAGATGTGACATTGTGTCAACATCACAATATTCACCAGCTGGACTGGAGAGTACACATGAAACCAACCCCTGGACATGCCGGGATATTATGATGACATACACTGTAGCCAGATCACAAAAGATCAGTAGGGTGTTAAGTGTGTAAAAGAGTATAACAGGGATTAGTACTCAGGTTCGTTGGTGTTCTGTAAAGAGTAGCTGAAAAGGAGTCCAGACTGAATCATGACACCTCCAACAGCTATGTCATATATAGCAATGTACACCCATATATGTCCTGAGTCAGGGCCAACTGTACCTGACTGACAATGCCGACATCCTGACAGACAGGCTCATATATACAGACTCACCTCCCACTGACGATAGTCCATATCCTCATGCCAGGAGATATCACATGTAGAATGGATGAACAGCTACCCCCAATGCCAAAAGCATGGAAGCAAGTGGAATACATTGATTCCCATATGTGTCATGCATAAACTACAGAACAAACAGATCCTGCACCTGATCAGTCAGCTGAGCCTCCCCCCCTACACAGGATGTGGAACCATTAAATGTGTTACAGCAACATATTTCACTCCACACAAGTGTTGGTGCACAACACACCATGGGAAGTACAGTCCAGTATGCCTATGAAGTCTGATCTGCAAGGCCATGGAGTCCTTCATGGTTGAAGTCATAAACAGAGCTATTGGAAGCTGAAATACACACAACCCTACTAACTGTGGTATGTTCATGTGCGGATCATGGTTCCCAAACATGCTAGACTGTTTGCAAGGCAGCCACCCAGGACATACATCACTGAACACAGCTACACATGTCTCACATAGACTTTGGATAGCCCTTTATCAACATCCCAGACAAATGTAGTACCCACAAAACCAACAAGCTGTGCATAAATATGTGTTGACATATGAAGGAATGTCAATGTGTCCACAGATAGATCACACAAGGTAAGGATTATGAGTTCCTGTTCAAGCTGTTGACACCCGACAACCCACATGGACCATTCCTGGAATGGCATAAAACAAAGTATACACACATTACCATGTCCAGTCTGATGATGCTACCATGCTATAAATACAGCAGGAGAAGGGGAAACCAGCAAGTAAAGCAAATAGCGCGCTGTGTTAATGTGTTTCTCTCTAATATCACAACATAGTTAGGTAGAGGTTTGAATCCTGCAAACACTGAATGTGTGTGTATGTATGCAAATGTCTTTGAAAGCAGTGCCCTTTTTGGAGACTGGGAAAACACACTAAAAGAGGTACATTCCTCTTTGGAAAGACTGATGATGTCCCCATCCTACAAATACAGACAGGAGAAGGGAAACCACCCAGTAATGCAAATAGCACGCCGTGTTAATGCATCTCTCTCTAGTAGCATAACAAAGTTAAGTAGGGGTTTGAATCCTGCAAACGCTGATTGTGTGCGTGGGGGGGTATTAATGCATCTCTTTCTAGTATCATAACATAGTTAGGTAGGGGTTTGAATCCTGCAAACGCTGATTGTGTATGTGTGTCATTGTCTTTGAAAGGAGTGCCCTTTTTGTTGACTGGGAAAACACACTAAAAGAGGTACATTCCTCTTTGGAAAAACTGATGATGTCACCATCCTACAAATACAGATGGAGAAGAAAAACCACGCAATAAAGCAAATAGCATGCCGTGTTAATGCATCTCTCTCTAGTGTCATAGTAGAGTTAGGTAGGGGTTTGAATCCTGCAAATGCTGACTGTGTGTGTGTTACTGTTGGTCAATGCGGTGCTGGTTTTGTTTTTACTATGGTATGACATATTATGATTACACCAGTAAGTGCATTGCACACATCACGTATCTGTGTGGCAAATATATATGTGTACATGTCCCCTCAATCAGTACATAGGTGTGAAGCCTGCATACTACATGAATACAATTGTTTCCATTGACAGGTTGTGCCACTGCTTCTCAGATCATAGGTCACATATGTATGTATGTGACAAGGCCATCCACTGTCGTGATCTGTGGCCAAGGTCATCTGTGCCACACACACCCATGACAGTTACTTAAGGGTAGTGTGAGTGAGGGTATATGCCTGGGGTATATGTCAGACATGTTTATACACAACAATGACTGCCAGTAATGGACAGTCTTTATAGGTGTACAACTGCCTTGTGGATATGCATTCAGGCCTCTAATGTCTTATGTGATACACCTTGGGACTCCACAATACCTATGGATATGTGGATGCCAAGGGACACATGACATAACATGAGGCTGTATGTACACATTGGTACCCAACATACATGTTGAGGGCTACCACCTATCTGGTACTGAGGGGATAGTATGTATAGTACATGTGGATGACTATGCCATAGTCAGCTTACTATTATACAGCATGTATCAGACAACAGGTATCTGTCTGTATGATACCCTTGTGTAGGATATGCGTCCCATCCAGGGAATGCATTGTAGGCCAATGCATGCATTTCCAGATTTGGATGGACACATCCCTAGTGTGTTTGCATGTACCTAAGTGGGCTATATACCAAACAGGTGTGGTCACAGGAATGTGTGGCGGTCATTACCACTGGTTAGTGTTATAGTGTAGCATCAGAAGGATTCAACTGTTACTGAGTTCCCTACGACTGTGTGTCATTTGTCAGGACATCATCCAATGATTGCTTATAGTCATGCTGGTTGTGTATACTATCAGACCGCAAATCATTGACAGATATTAATGGTATCACCCACAGCATAGTGTCAACCCATGTCATACACACGTCTACCCATGTTGGTACATAACTGTAGGAGAATGCATACTGGCCATTGAAAGATACTTTGAGATGTTAACAATGTGTACAACAGGGTATGCCACACGTCTCATGTGTCCACTATGCACGTACATGCAGGCAGTGCGCACCCACCATGTTCACAGATGTACACTTGCTAATCTGTACTGCACACATCACACACGTACTGTCCACTCACTAACACATACTGGCAACACATTACACTTCAGCCAAGTGGCACATGGGTGGACAATACATACTCAGACCTAACAGTGGTGTAAACAATGCTACATTGACAATCAGAGCTTTGATGCATAAGGTCTGCTTAGATATACCTACAAGGATGTCATTACACTTTCCTGTTGACAACTTGCTAATATTGCTACACTGCTATAGTGTCACCCTGTGCATCAGCACCATGTTAGCCTGTTCCTCCATCAATGTTACAGATGACAGGAGGTGACACAGGTATCATCATATGCACAGGGCATTTTGTTGTTTGCCAGAGCCTGACATTGACCCATCCAATCGACATGTCTGTGTGTGTGTGTGTGTGTGTGTGTGTGTGTGTGTGTGTGTGTGTGTGTGTGTGTGTGTGTGTGTGTGTGTGAGGGACAACAGTACAGCATGGGCCAATGTTGATGTAATGTGTGTGTATGTGTGAGCCCTAGTTGTTTGTTTAATATGTGTGTGTCTGCATGCACACAGCTCCACCATGTGGCTGCCATATACGGTAGTTTGTGGGACAGCCACAGACTGTACCTGCTAGGCTGTACAGATCACTGTCTCCAGCCACAGACACAGTACCTGGCCTGGCAGGGGTGCTATGGACAGTATCAGGTACCAACCCTGACTGGGTACTGTCATCAGAGGTAGAGGTATGACGACTGGACCCATGTCCCTGCTGGGACTGGCCAGAGCCATGTGCACGTGGTCTACTGGGACAGTCAATGGACAGGCCAGCCCCAGCATTGCTGGGGCTGGTACTGGCACTACAGGAGCAGCTGTAAACCGGGGGCCATCTGCGACCACTGCCAGCTGTTGCTGTTGCTGGCATGCATTTGCGTCAATCTCACAACTGTCCCGCATGGTCCTGACTCATAGAAGACATATTGTGGAGAGCATCTAATGTCTTCTCCCAACCTCTATCAATGATGTTGGTGTAAGTCCAGATGGCACCGGCAAGGTCACAGATGCTGTCATTGGTAGCAGTGTAATGTGCCCTCTGCACCTTAAGTCCCTCCCTCGTGTACCGTTCCATACGTGCCTGAGCCTACATTACAGCCCGGAACATACTGGACATAGTAAGACCAGTGAGGGCACGCCTGCCAGGGGCAATATGACCAGCGGTGCTCCCCCGAGAACCCCTGGACCTCCGCCTATGTGGTACCATTCCAGGAATACGGCTATGGCTGCTGTGAGAGGATGCAAGTGCCATAGGTACCATACTCTCCTGGTCAGTGCCAACTGTATGCTGTCACTCGCCTATGGCCATTGGTGGTGAGTGATGTATTGGCAGTATGAGTGTGCGCATAGATGGGGTTGAACTCTGTGTACTGTTGATTGGTGGACCAACGACAGACCCTGTCAAACCTTCCTGTGCCAAAATGCATGTCTCACCATCACAACTATTCGTGGCAGTGGCTTCAGGTTCCCTGCTGCTTTCAGCCACCCCTAACTCAGTACCTGTGAGAGGAGGACAGGAAACACACTTTACGGTCTGCACATGAACACATGCACACATGCACACATGAACACATGAACACATGCACACATACACACATGCACACATGAACACATGAACACATGCACACATGAACACATGAACACTAATACACTCCTCACTACAGCACATACACACACACACACCAGCAATCCAACACATACTCTATAGTGGGTGAAGGTGGGTGTCAGTATCACAAGGTAAACATTCACCACATATGTGTCAGCATGCAGAATATGTGTTGCACAAGACCATGCAGTGCAAGTGTAGATGCCCCTATTTAATGGCAGTATACATGGCTTTGATGCAACTGTGTAGTTGTTCAGTGATTGGCTACACCCTGGAACACAATGTGTACATGGACACAACATTGCTGTGCAGGTATTATCAGCTCTACAATGCCCTGTGCACCATCACTCACAAGTATACGTGCCATGGCTGCATGCGTTATCTATGTGACACATATATATCCATGTCTGAGTACAGTGTCTGTGTCCATAGCAGATAATAGTGGGCACAGGTGTAGCACATGCATGCTATGTACACACACGGGATGAGTGGTGCATGTTGACGTGAAGGAATCCCAATGCTCGACATGGCCAGTGTGCAGTGGTTATGGTGAGTGTGGGACATATTGCAGATATGTCGGTGCCAGCCATGGCATAGCATGGTACACGACTGCAACATTAAACACCACACATACCCAATGTGTGTCAAGTGACCTATACACCCACTAGCATTCCAGGATATATATGTGACACTTTGTTTGAATGGCGACTGCTGTGCATATTTTGTATACTGGCATATGTAAGCACACACACAATATGCTATATATTGTGTATAGGTGCATATGTTTGCACACACACAACATTAAGGTGCAAAGCAATGACTGCTATGAGTAGTACTGTGGTCACTGTAACTGGATGAGGTGTAGTACCCTGTGCCATCAACAACATGCATCTTGTGGTCACTCACAGCTACTAATGTGTGCAAGACCACCGCCTAGCATGCTGTACCTGAACTGCAGTGCCGTGGCTACATTCACAATTACACAGCCACCTTGTACATGGGTGTGTGAGGTGCCCAATAGGGAGCATTGCCTAACATGACTGTGTTATGTGTTGCAGAGTGTTGCACAGCCCCATGATAGGCCTCTACCCCTGAGGGACATCATGTGTGTGTGCATGACATGTGGGATACTGAAGTGTGACCTTACAGTGGGTGTGTGGTAATGCCAAATGTAGCATGTTTTCGTGTACTGCGTATGATAAACATGTTCTGTTGTGTACAGCTGTAGCAAATATACATATTCGATGTGCAGTACAGTGTTGCCACAATTGTGTCTGCTGCACTGTGCATTGCATGTGATTGAGGCAGCTACTGACTTTACTGAGATGATTAATGTCTCATAGCAAACATGCACAGCATGCATTATGCGTAGGTGTGTTACGTGTACATGGCCTACACCTCACCTATGACATGCACATTTCATTACCAATATTAAAGTGTTAACACACTCACTGGCATGTATCGTCTGCCCTGCTGTCATACCAGAAGGACCTACAAGAATATGACACAGTTTTTCAGTGGCCACAAATGTAGCATTGCTACTTTGAGTGTGCTAAACTACAGTGGAACAACAGTCAACAGTCACAGGTGTACAGATACTATTCCAAATATCAGTATTGCACACGATAGGCAGCACAACTGCTAAACAAACAGTACACATCTCACATATGCATATTCTAACACTACAGGTAACGGTAGTCTACAGCAAGGGCATATTACCTGCACGCTCCATGTCATCCTGCTGGGTGGCTCCGGCCTCCATGAGGAAACATTTGTAATGCTGTTGCTGCTGTATGCCAGGAGCCACCATGCTTAGGAGCAGCTCCTCCACTCTTGTGAGGGGGGATGTATGGCCACCCCGCCACCTGTGGCAAGCTGTTGCCTATGGATATCAGATGTACGCCACTGGACATGTCTAATTAAATCTCTGCAGTGATGGTGTACCTGCTCATATGTCCAGTTATGCATGCCTATGTCATTTACCCAGCGAACAAGTTCTTGCCACAGTGCAGTACGCTCATGCTGGTGCTAGCTGGCCCTGGAAAAAAGCAGGTTATAGTGCTGCACCAGGCTGTTTTGTATTTCCTGCTCCTCCGCAGCTGTATACAATGGATTGTGTTTATGAGCCATAACCCTGGAAGACAATTAAACAATATGTGTGAGCAAGTCATATGCCACACTTAACATTATGAAGTACAGATATCACTTAACTGCCATATATAGCATCAATCTGTCTATCAGAGGATATACAGACATTCAATACCACATATCAGTGCTTAGCCCACAACTGGTTGACAGTGCCTGCCACACTCCATATAACAAACCAGTATACACCAGTAGTCAGCACACACTGTTTGGGATACAATGCACAACCTTGCCCCGGGGGTATATATCAAGCTAATGCATGAAGAAATATGTCATCCAATGCAATTAGTGTAATGTACATTTACAGTATTACCAGTAAACCACCCCAGTCTTTGATGCCATACCCCTACCTAACATATGTGCATGGTTGTTAATATAGCTGGCATACTGCTGTAACAGAGTATACATGTTGCTAGGTGCACACACATACCCTGTAACACACATGTGATTGCGGGCATGGTACAGGCATCATTACACACACATCAGACATACATACAATACACAAATGTATGCCGACACAGATGAGCATTACCTGTGTACCTTATAGTACTGTGTGCCCCTACTTACAGATACCTATGCCTGAGGTATGTAATCTGTGCAGACTACAGAAAACACACAAGACAATGCTACCAGGGAATGTGAACATACGCCATACTGTGCTGTTTAGGCCAACAGCTTCAGGTAGTACAACAGTTCATATGTGAGCTGGATTCACCAGCAGTACCACTTACTGAGCATACATGTATTGCTTCAGCCTATAATGGGACACCACAGTCGTACACAAGGAACTACGTCACAACATATGCCATCGTATTATGTCTGCATCCCAATAACTGACACATCTTTCTCTGGCCTCACACCTAGGATATAAACTACCATGACAGACACAACCTCACACTAAGCTATCACACCTTTGCAAATCTTGCACACTGTCACTGTCACACTCATTCCACCTCACATAGCAGGTATTGCACTGAGTGCATGTGTGTGTGCATTGTGTCATAGTTAGGTAATATGCTATTGGCCCTAGGGCCTAGAGCAGCCTAGCCATATGCTACCCTTCCATTTGACACACATGTAATGTGATTTCACTTGCTCCTGTCAACCGGATACACAGAGGTGACTCCCAGGGCATATTACCTATCTCCAAAACAATCATCAGGGGTATGTATGACATCTGCTAATGAGGAGCCTTGTTTGTTAATGCTGGGTGGTTTAGTCCAGAGTACGGCATATTTGTGGATAGAAACCTGTACCTCCAGCATGAGTTGTTTAGTGAGGTGACAAGGATTAGGGCCCTTGGTCATGTAGCCTGGAGGGATTGTGAGGTGTTGTCATGGTGGTTGGCCGACTGCTATGGGTGTGACATACCTCTGTATGTCCGGTAGTGGTAACCTCTGGGTGGGCGGTATGCAACGCACTCTAGCTGTGGTTTTGTGAGTCAGTCTGCATAGGGCATGTGTTTGTGGGCAGTATTCCTCTTTGCTAGGTATGTCTGTGGCCTTTCCACTTGCTGTAGTTGTCATATGAGGTACATACCACAATGGGCATTGTGATGAGTAGAGGGGAAAACTGACCTATATTTCCCTAGATGACACACCTTTTGTGATGACATGTACCACATAGACAGATTACAAGACTAGTGTGGCACTGTGATTATCAAAGGGAAGCCTACTACCCACCTGTGTCCCATTTTCCCTTCTGACAACTTAAGTGTTAGGCAGGCTACCACCTATGTGGTAGTTACTGCGTAAAGTGATTTGGAATGGGGTATGGCACTGCGGTATCAACACTGGTGTTCAGTCCATGCCTTGGACAACAGGCACCTGTTGCAGTACATATGACCCCGTGTCTCCCTCTCTCTCTCTCTCTCTCTATATATATATATATATATATATATATATATATATATATATATACATATCTATACATATCTATACATATCTATACATATCCATACATATCTATATATATCTATATATATCTATATATATCCATATATATCCCTATATATCTATATCTATATATATCCATAAATATATCAATATATATCTATACTTATCCATATATATCCATATATATCCATATATATATATATATATATATATATATATATATATCTATATATATATATATATATATATATATATATATATATATATATATATATCTATATATATATATATATATATATATATATATATATACCTATATATATATATATATATATATATATATATATATATATATATATATATATATATACACACACACACACACACACACACACACACACACACACACACACACACACACACTCACAGACACACACACACACACACACACACACATATATATATATATATATAAATATATATATATATATCTACACACATACATGTAAACATCCATTGCTGTACATATAGCTGCACATATAGGCACATATACTGCCCACCTTTCATGTTGGGGATGTCAGTTATGCAACAGTTGTGAGACATACGGTTATGTAATACTATTGCACAATGTTGTGCAGAATGCATTTTGCTGTCCTCAGGCTGTATAGCTGTAGCAGGCCTCACTGCCTGTAGCTCAGTCCCACAGTGTTTAATCACCACATGACATATACCAGCACTGCTTGCTGTCTTCAATGCCACACACTACAACCTACATACATATGTGCACATAGCAGCCGTCAACAACATACATATGTCCAGCCTTCACTAAGAGTTGCAGTATGTCCCCTGCCCTATGCAAATGTGCATGTACATATAGATACGGACTGCTGGCACATATGGATGATTCACAGTATGTAGACTACCCTTTAGACACATCATTCAGATGTCAGCAAATACATATCTGTTACATACCTTACCTTTGTATTCCTCACCTCCGTCTGTTGTAGGTGTTGATTTTTTTTTTTTGGTTTTGGTTTCCTTTGTGTGTTGGTCTTTCTTTTCAGTGTCTGTCTCTTACTGCCTGTTTGTATCCATCTGTCTGTCTGTCTCTGTCTCTCTCGCTCGCGGTCTCTCTCTCCCAGTTGGTGCAATGATATTATTGCATGTGTGGACAGCAGATACAGGCTGCTTTTCTAGGTATCTGTACATGTGCATGTGATGGCCTCTGCACCAATTGGTGCCCACCATTTAGTAATTGCATGCAGCCTGCTGTGTGGTAATTGCAGTTCTCACTGTGATTTCAGGACACTGCTATAAAATGATAGGTTAGGTAGGCATAGCCCTTTCAGTTTTGCAAGGTAGGGACCATGCTTGTTTGCTGTGGACACTGTTGTCTCAGTCAGAAGGTTGGTATATGTCTCATATCTGAAGCTGGGTTGTAGCCAGTGAAATGCATGTTGTACTGAAACCTGACTGTTACTTCTTCCTGTACACTCTTCTCAGTGTGTAGGTTTACTCACACCTCCTAATGCTAACACTGGATACATAGGAGTATGTACTTTCTTTTCGAATTAGGGAATTAACTGGCATACAACAGTAGTTATTGCAATGTATTCCTATGGCTTTCCTATTTTCCCTTTACATTCACTCATTGTAATGCATGTTATATTTCTTTCAGCACCAAGTTATTGTATTTCTGCTGTGGCTATGTGGTACATCAGGCAGACTGGTGAGTCCAAGGTGTGGGGTTTGAGACTGACAAGAGTATTTTATTTTGCTGCTGAGCAGTACAAGGGCCCTGTCATACAGAGTGACTAAGGCACTTTTAAGCAGTTGTAAGCAGGTTTGCGTGGGTTTGCGCGATGCTAAGCTAAGCTTAGCTTAGCTTATTTTATTTTAGCAATACTAAGCTAAGCTTGGCTTAGCTCATCATATCTTAGCAATGCTAAGCTAAGTGCACACATGTGCACACTGGTGCAAACCCGCTTACTACTGTTTACAAGTGCCCACTCCCGCTAACCCCTGCGCTCATTTCTTTGACAGAAAAGTAAATGGGGAGATAGAAATGTGGTGATAAAGGGTGCACAAAGAGGGGAAGACAGTAGGGAAACCAGCTTGGGATGTACAGGATGGGTGTGGAGAAGGTCCATAGCTGCCCATTTCTTTACCAGCAACAGCTGTGCATATGCAATACATTAGGAGGGATAATTGAAACCTTCCACCCCTGAGAGAGGGGTTTGGACAACTAAGTATGTTGTACTACCAATTATGAATATCAGGCACATGCACTGTTTGTGAAATGCTATACTGTCATTAGTACGTTACTCACTTCTGAACAGTTTGTGGTTTGTTTGTGTTGACATTAGCACAGTCTGCTCTGGACAACTGGACATATTTTACTACTGTGTATGCCTACCTACACCCTTGGTTGTGCCTGACTACATGGGTATATAGTACCTTTGGGTAGGGGTGCAGAACTGCAGAGTGCATTATTTATTATCGTGTGATGTTTATCTTGCTGAACATGCAGAGTTGCTGTGTACCTGTAAGTCTATAAAGGCTAGTAATCTGTCTGAGTAGCTCCCACCTGTGGACATATCCAGATGATAGACAGAGGTTAGCCTAGTATTCATTGACTGTGCACCACACCAGTCTTTTCAGCACCTGAACAATGGCATTGTCACAGGTGGTTGCTAGCAGTACATGGCTGCATCCTTTGATATTTCTGTGTTGTACTCCTACATAAGGGCATGCTTGTGGAATTCATTCTACAGCTATTCGCAGTGTGTAACAGCAGACAGGCTGATATGCCTGTGTGTTTCTGACTCTTCCAGGCCTCAGTTACTCTCAGGTATATATTTGAACAGCCTCAGGGAAAGGTACATATCAGTGGGATACACCTGTGATATATTTCAGATATTTTGCAGTTGCAACTTTGGGGGATTCTGAGCATATGTATTACTACACCTTTTCTGATGTGCAAGCAGCGTCTACTCTCACTTATTGACATTTATCATTAATTGGGATTCCCCACCTTTCTGCCTACTGTTACTACATTTCACAGGGAGTCTGAGGGGCACAGCTAACATTTGTTTGCAAATCAGGGACATCCCTGTAAACCAGTCACAGTTGGGAGGTCTGGCCTCTGACCTATTCAAATATGCCAGTGTTTATCCTGCTGTGATACTGTGTGGGGTTTGTAAGGTGCTACTGTAACATTATTCCCTACTAGCATGGCTGGTTCTCTTTTTGCAGTCATGTCATGAAATTCCACAACACTTGCTGGTTAAGGGCCACAGAACATGATTTGTGTTATGCCATTCCTATTCTCCCTTTACATTCACTCATTGTAATACATGATATATTTCTTTCAGCACTACGTTATTGTATATCTTCTGTGGTGTAGTGGTACTTCATGCAGACTGGTGAGTCCAAGGTCTGGGGGCCGAGACTGACAGGTGTATTTTATTTTGCTGCTGAGCAATACAAGGGCCCTGTCATACAGAGTGACTAAAGCATTTTTAAGCAGTTGTAAGCGGGTTTGCATGGGTTTGCACGACACTTAGCGATGCTTAGCTAAGCGTACACAAGCTCACACTCGCGCATCCCCGCTAACTACTGCTTAAAAGTGCTTACTCCCGCTAACACCCTCGCTAATTTCTTTGAAAGAAAAGAAAATGGGGAGATAGGAAAGTGGTGAAAAAGGGGGAACAAAGAGGGAAAGACAGTAGGGAAACCAGCTGGGATGTGCAGGAAGGGTGTAGGGAAGGCCCATAGCTGCCCATTTCTTTACCAGCAACAGCTGTGCATATGTCTGTAATTTGGTGTGAAATTTGCAACTTCCACCCCTGAGAGAGGGGTGAGGACAACAGAGTATGATGTACTGCCAATTATAATTATCAGTTTACATCTCCGGCGGACATGTGTGTGAAATGGGCAGCTATGTATGGGGCATAATTTTTTTGTGGGAACAGATTGCCCTTTTTTTTATTTTTTTTTCAGGTGAGAGTGGAATGTGAGGTAGGGGATGTAGGTATATTTGGGGAGGTAAACAGACAAGACAAACAAGATGCATACAGGGGCGGAATTTGACACATGGGGTGGGTGAACACAATTGATGGGGAAGGTTGTTTGGAAATCGCAAGCCCATGAGCCCACAGATGGTAACAGTGGAACTGAGATTCCACCCATGGGCAGTCACCACTGCACCTTCACAGCCCCGATGGTGGCTGTGCTGGGGACTGAGTAGGATGGGCAGGCTCACCCGAGAGACATGCCACTCTCACCTCAAGCTGGCATAGGGGATCAGCGACTGAATGCTGGATCTCCCTACGCACCACAGCCTGGACCCTTCGAAGGGTGACAGGTGGCCCTTCTCCGCCCACGCTTGCACAGTGGGGGATGAGCCCCATCCCCTGCAGTGTTTCCACCCAAAGTTGGCACAGGACCAACGGAGGAGGGGAGCCTGGGCTGGGCACTGGAGCTGCTGGTGCCAGGTGCACTTGCCAACTGAGGAGGACAGGTGGGTCCGCTGGGACTGGCCTTCCCATACATTCTGTGATTAGGTGTGTTTAATTACAACATAAACAACAGCATTCCAGATTAGTTGTAACAACATGCAGTAATATTCCCATTAACCCAACACACCAAGGTTCCAACAGTTGAACAGCAAGCATAACACATGCATATATTGAATAACAGTGGATATTCCAACAGCATGCAGGGATGTTTGGTAGCAACAGGCCATCATGAACGTAGTTAAAACACGAAAATGCCACGGAAACCTTGCTCCAGCAAGAACAAACTGCAGTAAATAAAACTGCTCAAAGGCCAAGTAAAATTCTTAACGCAAAATTTATTATTCAACGTTTTCGCCTTGTTTAAAAACTTAGCTTCATCAGAGAACAATGAAGTAATGAAAATACATTTCTTATATATCACCTTAAAGGAAGTGATGTCAGTAAACTGTCAGCTGTTTCAGTCTAGCAACACTTGAATTGCATTATCATAAGTATTTAAGAAGATAGTGTATCATTTAAAATATAATACACATTCATATAATTAAAATAAAATAAAATAAATTAAACTAACGTCAAAAACAATACGCTATCAATATTAAAAATACTAGGAAAACATTGCCTTTTAAACCACTAGTCCATCTGTAAAAAAGAGAGAAAATACAGTATGATGTAAAAACTAAGTCAACTAGCAATATTTATCATAGTCATTACATTGACTAGTTATGACTGATATATACTAAAGTATACTGAAATATACTAAAATATACTAAAATATCAAATCACAATTAGGTGCAACAATAAAATAAGAATAGGCAATGAAGAAGTTGTAAAAAATACAAAAGCATTCGTTCAAGCTCTTTAACGTAAATAACTCCTTAATTTCAAGACTGGTAAAATATTACAACTGTCATTTAGTCCAGGATAATGAAATGCGTCTGTCCTAAATTGCCATTCCAATTCTAAGATTTCCAAAAGTAACGTAGTAGGACCGCCTCTAATAGATTGTTTCATTTGGTCAATTGCCATATATGAAAAACTATGACCTTGATGATCAGTTATATGTCTGGCAAGAGCATTATTTTCATTTCTATTATTAATGGCATAAATGTGTTCGTACATGCGGTCGCGTAATCTGCGGTCCGTCTTTCCAATATAGAAAGGCGGGCAGCAGATGGCAACATACACTACAGACTTACTTTCACAATTGAGGGGTTTCCTGATGTCAAACTTTTTTCCCCTTACTGTGAATGTCTGGCCAGACTTAGTTTTGTAACATCTGTTGCAAAAACCACATGGATACATACCTAATCTTTTATTGTAAAATTTACTTGGGAGGTCCCTTTGTAATAACTCTTTCAAATTTTTGTTTCTTTTAAAAACAAATATGGGGGAATATCCAAATTTCTTAATTAAATTGGGATTACTTAAGATAAAATCAGTTTTCGAATAATTGCTGTTATATGTTCTGAGTCAAAACTGTATGTAGTCACATAACAAAGCATAGAGTCTGAAAAATTATTAATTAACAGTGAATTATCACTTACTATCGGACTCTCTTCAATAGGTAGTGATGAAGTAGTGTTGTTTAAAGTATTATTTAAACTCGTTGTTGACAAAATTGGACTAAAAAGACCCTACTTCTCTTCAATTCAACTTCATAAAAATGTCCTTGATAAATTTCAACGGATATTTTCTCTTCAAAAACATGTCCGTTAACAAGTCACATTCTTCATAAAATGATTCCAACGTACTGGACATTCTTGCAGCCCTAACAAGTTGTCCCTTAACTACAGCTTTTTTCTGTTTGGTAGGGTGATGACTAGAAAAATGCAAGAATGAATTACACGTTGGTTTTCTATGTATCCTTGAAGTGAAAGAGCAAGATTGGAAATCCTTAGTTAATTTAACATCCAAGTAATCAATACTTGATGTTGAAAAATTATAAGTAAATTTAAGAAATTCTGAAGTATTATTAATAGTGGTAACAAATGTGTTAGCCATTGTCTCATTGCCATCAAATAAAATAAAAATGTCATCTAGGTATCGTGTATAAAATCTTATGAATGGCATAAGTTCTGATGAAGAAAGCGAAATGTTTCTCCCAATAACTCATGTAAAATTTGCTACTACTGCTCATGAGAGCCATCATAACTCCTTGTTTTTGCAAAAAGTATTTTTTGTCGAACATAAAATAGTTCGAGGATAACACGATATCCAGTAATTCAGTGATGACATCTATCTCATTTTTTGGAGCACCCAATTCACCTAATAAAGAGCTACCCATTCAAGGGCCTCATGGTGGGGAATTGAGGTGTATAAATCAACCACATCGTGGTGAGGAAATTAACCTCGCCGTTGAAGGGTAGTATTGATGGCTTCCAAAAAGGACCATGAGTCCTTACATATTAAAGGAAAATGGACTAAATATTTAGTCAATAATCTATCAAGAAACTTGGCACAAGAATAGGTCATAGATGACCTTCTGTCAATTAAGGCTCTCATTGGTGGGTTTGCCAAATCTTTATGTACTTTTGGTATGCCGAACATAACAGGTATTTTTGGGAGTATTATATCAATAAAGTTATAAATATCCAAATTGATTTTTCCTTCAAGATATAAATCACGGAAATACCCCCTCATCCTGTTATGTGCACCTTGGATTTCATTAAGGGAAGCTTCGGCATACGCTGGTGACTCCAAGATAGTATACATTTTTTCAATATACATCTCTTGGTCAAATATCACAAGCCCACCCCCTTTATCGGGTTTAAGGAGCCTAACGGATGCGTTACAAAGATCATCTAACATCTGGAGTTGTGTTTTTGTAGTGTTAAACTTAAAATATGAACCTCTGTTTAACCTGTCATTAAATAAATGTCTCAAGTCAACCTCACAAGCCTGTTCGAATTGCATTAAAGAAGGGTGCAACGGTGGGTTGAAGACACTAGGAAGCTTCAAAGAATGAAAACTATCCTGACAGTCAGGTTCACTGTTAAAGTACAATTTCAAGTTAAGTTTTCTAACAAAACACTTCAAATTGGAACTGAGCCTAGAAGTTGGACAAGCGTATGAAGGATACATACTAACTGAAAATTGTTTGAGCGCCACTTGTGACAGCGTTACTAGTGACAACATCTCCTTTGTGAATACCTTTTTACCTCAAAAGACTCCAAAGATAATGTTGAACCGTGACGCTGACTTTAAAATTTACAACTTCACTGACCTTAATTTACCTGAAGAGCTTATTGAATTGTTAGCATATGGTTACACTTTTGTACCTAGTAAATTTGGAGATGTTTCAAAGGAGTTGATTAATTTGAAGTGTTTTGTTAGAAAACTTAACTTGAAATTGTACTTTAACAGTGAACCTGACTGTCAGGATAGTTTTCATTCTTTGAAGCTTCCTAGTGTCTTCAACCCACCGTTGCACCCTTCTTTAATGCAATTCCAACAGGCTTGTGAGGTTGACTTGAGACATTTATTTAATGACAGGTTAAACAGAGGTTCATATTTTAAGTTTAACACTACAAAAACACAACTCCAGATGTTAGATGATCTTTGTAACGCATCCGTTAGGCTCCTTAAACCCGATAAAGGGGGTGGGCTTGTGATATTTGACCAAGAGATGTATATTGAAAAAATGTATACTATCTTGGAGTCACCAGCGTATGCCGAAGCTTCCCTTAATGAAATCCAAGGTGCACATAACAGGATGAGGGGGTATTTCTGTGATTTATATCTTGAAGGAAAAATCAATTTGGATATTTATAACTTTATTGATATAATACTCCCAAAAATACCTGTTATGTTCATACCAAAAGTACATAAAGATTTGGCAAACCCACCAATGAGAGCCTTAATTGACGGAAGGTCATCTATGACCTATTCTTGTGCCAAGTTTCTTGATAGATTATTGACTAAATATTTAGTCCATTTTCCTTTAATATGTAAGGACTCATGGTCCTTTTTGGAAGCCATCAATACTCAACCCTTCAACGGCGAGGTTAATTTCCTCACCGTCGATGTGGTTGATTTATACACCTCAATTCCCCACCATGAGGCCCTTGAATGGGTAGCTCTTTTATTAGGTGAATTGGGTGCTCCAAAAAATGAGATAGATGTCATCACTGAATTACTGGATATCGTGTTATCTTCGAACTATTTTATGTTCGACAAAAAATACTTTTTGCAAAAACAAGGAGTTGCGATGGGCTCTCATTGCGGAGCAGTAGTAGCAAATTTTACATGAGTTATTGGGAGAAACATTTCGTTTTCTCTTCATCAGAACTTATGCCATTCATAAGATTTTATACACGATACCTAGATGACATTTTTATTTTATTTGATGGCAATGAGACAATGGCTAACACATTTGTTACCACTATTAATAATACTTCAGAATTTCTTAAATTTACTTATAATTTTTCAACATCAAGTATTGATTACTTGGATGTTAAATTAACTAAGGATTTCCAATCTTGCTCTTTCACTTCAAGGATACATAGAAAACCAACGTACTGTAATTCATTCTTGCATTTTTCTAGTCATCACCCTACCAAACAGAAAAAAGCTGTAGTTAAGGGACAACTTGTTAGGGCTGCAAGAATGTCCAGTACGTTGGAATCATTTTATGAAGAATGTGACTTGTTAACGGACATGTTTTTGAAGAGAAAATATCCGTTGAAATTTATCAAGGACATTTTTTATGAAGTTGAATTGAAGAGAAGTAGGGGTCTTTTTAGTCCAATTTTGTCAACAACGAGTTTAAATAATACTTTAAACAACACTACTTCATCACTACCTATTGAAGAGAGTCCGATAGTAAGTGATAATTCACTGTTAATTAATAATTTTTCAGACTCTATGCTTTGTTATGTGACTACATACAGTTTTGACTCAGAACATATAACAGCAATTATTCGGAAAAACTGGGATTTTATCTTAAGTAATCCCAATTTAATTAAGAAATTTGGATATTCCCCCATATTTGTTTTTAAAAGAAACAAAAATTTGAAAGAGTTATTACAAAGGGACCTCCCAAGTAAATTTTACAATAAAAGATTAGGTATGTATCCATGTGGTTTTTGCAACAGATGTTACAAAACTAAGTCTGGCCAGACATTCACAGTAAAGGGAAAAAAGTTTGACATCAGGAAACCCCTCAGTTGTGAAAGTAAGTCTGTAGTGTATGTTGCCATTCACTTGCTGCCCGCCTTTCTATATTGGAAAGACGGACGCCAGATTACGCCGATCGCATGTACGTAACACATTTATGCCATTAATAATAGAAATGAAAATAATGCTCTTGCCAGACATATAATTGATCATCAAGGTCATAGTTTTTCATATATGGCAATTGACCAAATGAAACAATCTATTAGAGGCGGTCCTACTACGTTACTTTTGGAAATCTTAGAATTGGAATGGCAATTTAGGACAGACGCATTTCATTATCCTGGACTAAATGACAGTTGTAATATTTTACCAGTCTTGAAATTAAGGAGTTATTTACGTTAAAGAGCTTGAACGAATGCTTTTGTATTTTTACAACTTCTTCATTGCCTATTCTTATTTTATTGTTGCACCTAATTGTGATTTGATATTTTAGTATATTTTAGTATATTTCAGTATACTTTAGTATATATCAGTCATAACTAGTCAATGTAATGACTATGATAAATATTGCTAGTTGACTTAGTTTTACATCATACTGTATTTTCTCTTTTTACAGATGGACTAGTGGTTTAAAGGCAATGTTTTCCTAGTATTTTTAATATTGATAGCGTATTGTTTTGACGTTAGTTTAATTTATTTTATTTTATTTTAATTATATGAATGTGTATTATATTTTAAATGATACACTATCTTCTTAAATACTTAAGATAATGCAATTCAAGTGTTGCTAGACTGAAACAGCTGACAGTTTACTGACATCACTTCCTTTAAGGTGATATATAAGAAATGTATTTTCATTACTTCATTGTTCTCTGATGAAGCTAAGTTTTTAAACAAGGCGAAAACGTTGAATAATAAATTTTGCGTTAAGAATTTTACTTGGCCTTTGAGCAGTTTTATTTACTGCAGTTTGTTCTTGCTGGAGCAAGGTTTCCGTGGCATTTTCGTGTTTTACCTAGTTTGTTACTTTTGGTGTTTTGATTCATCATGAACGTAGTGTTGGAACAGTGCACATGCATCAACATGAATGCAAATATTTATAAAACAATAGGACATATGTCCCAACAAATATTTGAGATCACACATACCCATTGAGGTGTGGAATTGCATGGTTTATGCACAAACAGTAGGGTGTAGAAAAAAACCTCAGTTAACATCTTATAATCACTTTTACTCTACACTACATTCCTAGTGACTGCAAGTGTATATTCCCTAGATGTATTATTATACTTGCCACCATGCATTAGGTGGTGTAATGGGTTTGGCTAGTTCAATATATACTTGACCTATATCTGACATACTAACTGTCCAAGATGCATATGTTACTGCTACATATTTCATGGTTGCATTTATATTTCTTTATCTACATATCTGGATGTTTTCACATGACATTTTCACTTCAATTTGTACATATCCCTGCATTTATTGAAGCACACTCACATTTCTGGGGAACATATTAGCATGCTACTCGTGTGCCAGATTTACTTATGTATGCCAGCCAGTAACTGACTGTTGAGGACTGTATATATGCTTCACAGCTACTAGCACTTCCATCACCCACTGTAGATGGGACTGCAGAACTCTGGGTTGCCAGCACTTTCTAACACAGTACTATTTGCATAATGCAAGGGTACAACAACATTTCAAAGTAAGTGGCACACACACACTCCAGGTTTTAAACCTTTATTACTGACATTACACACTTTTCCACAGGCTCACTCCTTTATTTGTTATAACAGTGAATACGGCAGACATATTCAAGACATATTATACCTTTATTAATGGGTTAGAGCACACTTTTGCAGGCTCACTTACGTATATTATATGACAGTACCTGCAGAGATTTTATTCCAGACATATGTTACTTTTCTTAATAACTTTTTCTAGCACTATGACTATTTCGTATGACAGTACATGCAGAGGACTTATTCAGGCCATTTTATGGCTGTATTATTGTACTACAACACTTTATTTCATGCTCTCTCCCCTATTTTATATAAAACAAAACATGCAGAATTTTCACTAACCTGCCCAGTGGCACAGCCTTTGCAGCCTATCAGCATAGGCTTGCTGATTCACAGCACGGTCACCTGCAGCTGTGAAGTAAATGAAGGGATATTGAGACATACCTATCCGTTATACAGAATCAATTATCAATTCTTACATACTGCATTCTATGGCTACTTACTCAGTCTTGGGGCATCCTGCATCCCACGGGCCTCCTGTATCCATTGGTTCAGGTGGTCCTCCTTCCATCTCTTCAGGTCTGCATGGTGGTGACGGACCTGCTCACTGGTGCGAGGAACGCCTGTGGCACTGGTGAGGTCATGAGCTAACCGGTTCCAAGCCTCAGCCTTGTACTCCGTCCTTTGGAACTGGCCCTGCAGGAATCTGGACTCATGACGGTGGACAAGGAACCAAACCATTTATTTCGACTCCTCGATGTCCCAACACTGCGCTCGGAAGCGTGAACCCTCTCCTGCACCTGCCATTCTGACTGCAAATGTGAGCTACAATCAGTTATGGCAAGTATTCCTGCCTATGGGGCTTAAATATGCCGCATTTCCCACACTTTTTTGTGATTGGCTGTTTTTGAGAATTCTAGGCTGACTGCAGACATGCTTAGTAATGGTTAATCTACCATTTCTAAGTATATGTATGCTAATAGTAGCTGCTTCTTTCAAGCTGTCATGGCTTAGTGGTTCTGCACTTTGATTATGATGCACAGCGTCCTAGGTTTGAACCTTGTCATTCTTTTATTTTAATACTGTCTAGACAGGCTAGGGGGTGTGGCTGTGTTTAAGCAAATTAGCTCTACGTTGCTCCCCAGTGCCCTACGGTGCCCTGGTTGGCGCAGCGCGCAAGTCCGCACAAACACATTGTGCTGGGTAAAGCGCATTTAAACTTTGGCCAACTCTATTGCGCTGGGTAAAGTGCTATTAAGCTATGGGCACCTGTATTGCGCTGGGTAAAGCACTTTTAAACTTTGGGCACCTCTGTTTAGCTGGGTAAAGCACTGCTTAATGGCAGGCTATTATATATCTGGATCCTTTAAAAATATATATTTTGTTCACTGATACATTGGCCATTTCACTGCTTTTACTAATATTTTAATCATATATGTCTGGTATTATTTCATATACTGACTTACAACATAAATACAAAGGGGAGTGGTGGGACTCGAACTGTGAATGCCTCCTCTTTGTGCATACACTCTACCATCACACTATTGCAACTTGGTGTGATTTGCATAAACATTCTTTCTTATGCTCTTCCATGCCGGAATTGCTAACTACAGCAAAGCAATGTGCACACCCGCTTACACACGTGCAAATACAGGCAGCTATATCGTGGATTTAAAAATAAATAAATAATTATTTACTTTATATAAGTGTGATGGGGGTTTACAGTGTCAGGGAGTGTGGTGTTGGGTGCAAGTACATTTGAGCGAACTCGCTCTTGTGTGTTGACATTATGCTTTTTAAAACCTTGCAAGGGCGTGGACATTTATACTGCTCGGCAGTCGGACATGCCCCCTGCTTTCCTACTAAGTCCGTGTAAGAGTTACGGTTGAGTCAGCATGCCCTCATGAATATTCATGGCACGCTGATGTCATACCATTCAACTGCAGCCTTCGAGTAAGACATATTAAGTCTTACACGGAGGTTTCATGAATCCGGGGGATTATTATTACACACATATTAAAAATTAAACATGCATTCAGAATCTGTATATCTTATAAATCACTGATATCTGTAGTTGTTTCTCATGCATGTCATTCCAATGCCATTTCGAACCTGACAAATTATACTAGATGAAAATTAAGGAGAGCTTTAACCATGACCTGAGTTATGCTGCATTTTTATTCAATTTAGGCATTACTGTTCCCTTGCTTTTTTAATATATTGGACTGAAAGTCAGTTAAAAACTGAATTTGAATGCACACATTTAAGGCTTTCGGCCTTGAGTGATAATTTAAACACTGTAGTGCAACAGCTGATTAAATTTGTCCGGAAAATATATTAAGAATACTCAATCATTCTTCACACTCTGAAAATCAAAAGCTCTGTGCCTTAGAATTTCATAGCTCCTGCTTTGCTTTTTTTACTATAATTAATATGATCTGGAAACATGACTCAAGGTCATCCCTTCAAATAAAATGTTTCTGTTGTTTAATAGATTCCTGCTTCTTTCTGAAAAATATGAAACTAAGCTAGTAGGTATCATTAAAATCTCAAATTTCCAATCTGAAACCTAGAAGGCAGATAATTGAAGGTGCAAGTTATTGCAATAAATACAAATATTTAGATAACAAATGGTTCATTCTAACTGAAAATGCCTTTTATTTCCAGTTGTAAGACACTGGGACTGTGAATGGTTATTATTGTTGTAAGACACAGGGGTTGTGCACGGATATTATTGTTGTAAGGCACAGGGGCTGTAAATGCATATTATAGTCGTGATGGATATTATTTTTGTAAGACCCAGGGACTGTGCATTGATATTATTGTTGTAGGACCCAGGGGCTGTGCATGGATATTATTGTTGTAAGACCCAGGGGCTGTGCATGGATATTATTGTTGTGAGACACAGGGGCTGTGCATGGATATTACAGTTGTAAGACACAGGCTGTGCATGGATATTATTGTTGTAGGACACATGGGCTGTGCATGGATATTATTGTTATAATACACAGGGACTGTGTATGGATATTATTGTTGTAAGACACAGGGGCTGTGCACGGATATTATTGTTGTAAGACACAGGGGCTGTGCATGGATATTATTGTTGTGAGCCCCTGTGTCTTACAACAATAATATCCATGCACAGCCCTGTGTCTTACAACAATAATATCCATGCACAGCCCCTGTGTCCTACAACAATAATATCCATGCACAGCCTGTGTGTCTTACAACAATAATATCCATGCACAGCCCCTGTGTCTTACAACAATAATATCCATGCACAGCCCCTGTGTCTTACAACAATAATATCCATGCACAGCCCTGTGTCTTACAACAATAATATCCATGCACAGCCCTGTGTCTTACAACAATAATATCCATGCACAGCCCTGTGTCTTACAACAATAATATCCATGCACAGCCCCTGTGTCTTACAACAATAATATCCATGCACAGCCCTGTGTCTTACAACAATAATATCCATGCACAGTCCCTGTGTCTTACAACAATAATATCCATGCACAGCCCCTGTGTCCTACAACAATAATATCCATGCACAGCCCCTGTGTCTTACAATAATATCCATGCACAGCCCCTGTGTCTTACAACAATAATATCCATGCACAGCCCCTGTGTCTTACAACAATAATATCCATGCACAGCCCCTGTCTTACAACAATAATATCCATGCACAGCCCTGTGTCTTACAACAATAATATCCATGCACAGCCCCTGTGTCTTACAACAATAATATCCATGCACAGCCCCTGTGTCCTACAACAATAATATCCATGCACAGCCCCTGTGTCTTACAACAATAATATCCATGCACAGCCCTGTATCCTACAACAATAATATCCATGCACACCTCATGTCTTACAACAATAATATCTCTACACAGCCCCTGTGTCTTACAACAATAATATCCATGCACAGACCCTGTGTCTTACAACAATAATATCCATGCACAGCCCCTGTGTCTTACAACAATAATATCCATGCAAAGCACCTGTGTCTTTCAACAGTAATATCTATGCACAGCCCTTATGTCTTGAAACAATAATATCCATGCAGAATACCTGTGTCTTACAACAATAATATCCATGCACAGCCCCTGTATCTTACAACAATAATATCCATGCACAGCCCCTGTATCCTGCAACAGTAATGTCCATGCACATCCCATGTGTCTTACAACAATAATATCCATTCACACCTCTTGTGTCTTAAAACAATAATATCCATGCACAGCCCCTGTATCCTACAACAATAATATCCATGCACAGCCCAACTGTCTTACAACAATAATATCAATGCACAGCCCCTGTGTCTTACAACAATAATATCCATGCACAGCCCCTGTGTCTTACAACAATAATATCCATGCACACCTCCTGTTGTCTTACAACAACAATATCCATGCACAGCCCCTGTGTCCTACAAAAATAATATCCATGCACAGCCCTTGTGTCTTACAACAATAATATCCATGCACTGCCCCTGTGTTTCACAACAAAAATATCCATTCACAGCCGCTGTGTCCTACAACAATAATATCCATTCAGAGCCCTTGTGTCTTACAAGTATAATATCCATACACAACCACTGTGTCCTACAACAATAATATCCATACACAGCCCATGCATCATACAACAATAATATCCATGCATAACCTGCGTGTTCACAATAATATCCATGCACAGCCCCTGGGTCTTACAACAATACTATCCATGAACAGTCCATGTGTGCTGCAACAATAATATCCATGCACAGCCTCTGTGTTCTACAACAATAATATCCATGCACACCCCTGGGTCTTACAACAATAATTTCCATGCACAGTCCCTGGGCCTTACAACAATAATATCCATGCACTGCCCCTGTGTCCTACAACAATAATATCAATTCACAGCCCCTGTGTCTTACAATAATAATATCCATGCCCAGCCCCTGTGTCTTACAACAATAATTAATAATATCCATGCCCAGCCCCTGTATCTTACAACAATAATATCCATGAACAACCCATGTATATCACAATAATATTCATGCACAGCCCCTGGGTCTTAGAACAATATTATCCATGAACAGACCATGTATGCTGCAACAATAATATCCATGCACAGCCTTTGTATTCTACAACAATAATATCCATGCACAGCCCCTGGGTCTTACAACAATAATATCCATGCACACCCCCTTTGTCTTACAACAATATTATCCATGCACATCCCCTGTGTCCTACAACAATAATGTGCATTCACAGCCCCTGTGTCTTACAACAATAATATCCATACACATCTCCTGTGTCTCACAACAATAATATCCATGCACAGCCCCTGTGTCCTACAACAATAATATCCATGCACAGTCCCTCTGTCTTACAACAATAATATCCATGCACACCTCCTGTGTATCACAACAAGAATATCCATGCACAGCCACTGTCTTACAACAATAATATCCATGCACAGCCCCTGTGTCTTACAACAATAATATCCATGCACAGACACTGTGTCTTACAACAATAATATCCATGCACAGACACTGTGTCTTACAACAATAATATCCATTCACAGCCCCTGTGTCTTACAACAATAATATCCATGCACAGCCCCTGTGTCTTACAACAATAATATCCATGCACAGCCCCTGTGTCTTACAACAATAATATCCATGCACAGCCCCTGTGTCTCACAACAACAATATCCATGCACAGCCCCTGTGTCTTACAACAATAATATCCATGCACAGCCCCCGTGTCTCACAACAATAATATCCATGCACAGCCCATATGTCTTACAACAATAATATCCATGCACAGACACTGTGTCTTACAACAATAATATCCATTCACAGGCCCTGTGTCTTACAACAACAATATCCATTCACAGCCCCTGTGTCCTACAACAATAATATCAATGCACAGCCCCTGTGTCCTACAACAATAATATTCACGCACATCCCCCATGTCTCACAACAATAATATCCATGCCCAGCCCCTGAGTCTTACAACTATTATATCCATGCACTGATCCTGTGTCTCACAACAATAATATCCATGCACTGCCCCTGTGTCTCACAACAATAATATCCATGCACAGCCTATGTCTTGCAACAATTATATCCATGCACACCTCCTGCATCTTACAAAAATAATATCCATGCACAGCCCCTGTGTCCTTCAACAATAATATCCATGCACAGCCCCTGTGTCCTGCATCAAAAATATTCCTGCACAGCCCTTGTGTCTTTACAACAATAATATCCATGCACAGCCCCTGTGTCTTACAACAATAATATCCATGCACAGTCCCTGTGTCTTACAACAATAATATCCATACACAGCCCCTGTATCCTACAACAATAATATCCACGCACACCTTCTGTGCCTTACAACAAAAATATTCATGCACAGATCCTGTGTCTTACAACTATAATATGTATGCACAGCCACTGTCTCACAGCAATAAACATGCACTGCCCCTGTGTCTTACAACAATAATATCCATGCACAGCCCCTGTGTCTTACAACTATAATATCAATGCACAGCCCCTGTGTCCTACAACAATAATATCCTTGCCAAGCCCATGTGTCTTACAACTAAAATATCCATGCACAGACCCTGTGTCTCACAACAATAATATCCTTGCACAGCCCCTGTGTCTTACAACAATAATATCCATACACAGTCCCTGTGTCTTACAACAATAATATTTACGCACAGCCCCTGTGTGCTACAACAATAAGATCCATGTACAGCTCCTGTATCCTACAACAATAATATCCATGCACACCTCCTTTGTCTTACAACAGTAATATCCATGCACAGCTCCTGTGTCTTACAACTATAATATCCATGAACAGACCCTGTGTCTTACAACAATAATATCCATGCACACCTCCAGTGTCTTACAATAATAATATCCATGCCCAGCCCATGTCTTACAACAATAATATCCATGCACAGACCCTGAGTCTCACAACAATTGTTAGACACGGGCTGGGCGTGGATATTATTATTGTAATACACTGGAGGTGTGCATCACTTCTCTAACTTTGCTGTCTTAAACCATCATGATTCTGGATTCTATGAGAAGTGTTCTGTATTAAGCAGTCTTGAAAAAATCCTGGTCACCCACCATTACTCCCATCACCAATTCATAAAATTGTAATACTCTAGCACTTTTTTGTCGCAGCACTGACTTTTCTTCAGAAGAGTAGATAAGGTTTGAATCCATCCTTACATTTCATCTTTTTGATGACAGGTGACAATACTTCTGTCTAGTCTGTCCATTTTATTGCATTTGACATTTTATCTTCCTTTCATCCATACCTTCTTCCTTACCCTCTTTCTACCTATCCAATGCCATCTTGAATGATGCAGAGGTTTCCATCTCTATGACCCATTTTGCTAGTCCATTCTATGGATCTACTATATTGTATGTCATTAAAAAAAATAATTTTTGGTGCTCCACAAAGGAATTAGTCCCTGCAATCTGCTGACTGCATGTCTTCCTTCTGCTCTTGCTCTTCCTCCTCAGGGTGACCTCTTCACATCCCTCAGACAAGATCCTGAGCAACAACATCAAATTCCCTTTGTCTCTTTGGGTCTTACGTTGGAAGAATTCTAGATAATATAAACTCTGGTCAAATGCATTCCCCATCATAAGCTAGATCATTCTGTTTGTTTTTATTTTGATTCCTTTCAGCTGCTCGATGTCTTTTTCTGGATATGACCTGCAGAACAGCACACTGTTTTCAAGGTATGGTATAACCAAGGCCTTGTAGAGTAAAATCGTTAGTTGTTTGTTTCTGGATTCCTTTTCCCTGTAGGCACATGTGCTCTAATGCTGTTTGCTGCTGCCACCTCCCTCTCATTCTACTGCAGGAGGTTGACTCCAGCCATTGCTAATATCTCCAGATCATTTTCCTGTTCTATTGACATCCATTCTACTCCACCAGTCAATATTTCACAGCAGGGTTATTGGGGCCTAAGTGTGGTACTCTGTATTTGGTTCAGTGAATCTCAGCTTCTAGCATTCAGCCCACTTGATCAGTTGTTCAAAATTCTTCCCTAGATGTTCTCCTACTCCACTGCTACACCTATCTGCATCATTAGCAAAATGTTTGTTCCTTTTCTCTATTACTTCTGGTATGAATTAGACAAACACAACAAAGAGTACCAGACCTTTGAAGAGCTATATGGTACTCCACTGGTAACTTTCCTGATGTTATACTTGTCACCACAACCGTATCTCTCAACCTGTTAGTGCAACAATTCTGGACAAAGTCAAAAATAATGGAAAACAAATGTTTAAAATCAAAGCCAGATTTCATATATTGCTCTTACAAGCTTAAAAAGTTGTTACGGTAGCAGATTTTGCATTAGCATGCATTTTCTGAAAAACACGAAATCTGAAATTCAAATATCTGTAATTATTTGATGGTTTGATTTCTTAATAACATATTCAAAGGCTGTGCAGAAGTCAAGGTAGTCTACATCTACTGACATTCTGCTGCCACGTTTATCTGTAACCAAGACCGGTCTGAAAGCTACCTGTACCTCGGTCCATGAATCCATATTAGTTGCTGTCCTGGATATTATTGCTCTCAAGAAATACTGCCAGTCTTTCCCTCTGGATTTTCTCAATGACTTTCCCTGCACTGCTGTTAAGCTGAAAGACCATAGTTCTCTGGATTTTTCCAGACCCATCCCATTCTATTATGGTAAACACTTGATATTTTCCAGTCTTCTTGAATGTCTGCACTAGCCATTGATCTGTTGGAGTGGTCAACACACTGGCCAGGTAACTAAGGACCCTAGGAGGCAGACAATGTGGTCAGTGTGCTTTACCTTTCATAAGGGCAGTAATTCTCTCTCCAAATCCTTCCACTCTGTGATGATACGTGTATACTGTTCTAATCATTCTCCATTGCCTCCTTTCCATCATGCCATCTTCCCATCAATTTACTTCATGAAACATTAAGTAAAGTACTCCTTCAGTATCTATATTTCCCAGGCTTCTGTGATCTCCCTCCCATCTTTGTCCAGCTTGGCCAGTTCAGTACTTCCACTCCATCTTCCTACAAAATACCCTAAAAACGATTACCTCCCTTCTTGATTCATCTTGCTAACTGCCTTTTAACTTTTACTTTTGTTGCTGTATCACATCTCTTGTTTTTTGCTATCGTCCTTGCACTGTATCTCTTCCAGTTCCCCACCCTTTTCCTTTATAGCTTGTGTAGGACCTTCCTTTTGCACTGTGAAACAACCTCCGGCTGCTATGTAGCCACATTAGCCTTCTTCTTTCTGTCTTTTTTCTGCTCTTCACATTCTTGCCATAGCCCTGAGTATTCCATCCCTGATCCATTTCAATAGCTTGTTTACAACCCCAGTCTGCATCACCTCCTAACTCACCTTTGACCATCTCCCCACTGCAATATCAGCGTCTTCCAGAATCCCCAACCGTCGTCCATGCCTTTTTCTTCTTAACCTTCCCCGTTTCTAAACCACACAGTGGCATAATTATTCTTGGCTAAGGGTGCCTTAATCTTGACATCCATGACTCCCTCTGCACTAGTTAGTGCCAGTTTGACAGCTTTGTCTTCTGTGGTATATCCCTGAACCTGCTGGTTGAACTGCTCATCCTCTCTGATCTTATTCCATTCCTTCTTGCTCTCTATCCCGAATCCATGCAAGTAAAACTTTTTTGGTTATGTTGTTTTTAAATGTGTGTGTGTGTGTGTGTGTGTGTGTGTGTGTGTGTGTGTGTGTGTGTGTGTGTGTGTGTGTGTGTGTGTGTGCATTTGCCTGTAAGGGATACTTTGTTAGCACCTCAGTGAAGAAACGAGTATTACAACTTGACTCCTGATGAGAGAAGATTGATTTTTGATTTAAGTAACAAGAAATCTGTCAAGGTAAGGAAACCTGACAAGGGGGAGGAGTGGTGCTGATGGACAGGTTCCTATATTCACAAAAGATGTTGGAGTATTTGAATAATGGACATTTTTTTTTCCTTCCATGACAAAGAGCAAAATTAACATTTGCTACTTGAAAATTGATCTATGGCTGGATCATCTACTGTTAAATGGTAGAGTGGACAAAATATTTTGTTTATAAACTAGTGGCTCCTAAAACTTTTGGGATACCTAAGGTGCATAAATCTGTACCTGGTGCATCCTTGTGCCAATTGTTGAGGCGGGTGTTCTAAAACTGGACCACTGGCTAAGTTTGTTGATTATAAATTGAAACAGTTATTGGTTATTAAACCCCATGTTTTCAAAGATACTTGGCATTTTATGAAGTCATTTAACCAGGTTAAATTTGACAGTAAGCTATTATTTGTAACAACTGATGTTCGTAATTTGTTTCTGGTTATACCAAATTTAGTTGGTTTACAGTGGTTTAGTGATGCATTGTTTGAGGGCACTGTTTTACTCCAAAGTGATATCAACTTACTGTTGAATGTGTTGTCTGCTTGCTTGCAAATAACTATGTTTTTCCTGAGCATGAATATTATCAGCAGACTAGTGTGGCGATGGGGGCAGCAGCTGCACCTATCTTTGCCATATAATTTTTTGGTGATGGGAAAAAGTGCTTGTTTTTCTTTTGAGTTGTATGAGTGCATGAAATTATATTTGTGCTACCTGTACAACAGTTTTATTCTATAGTCAGGCAATGGTGATTGTTATTGAGATTTGTTGATTATATTAATAATACTACTACTATTTTATTTTTTTCAGTACAATTTGATTCTATGCAAATCAATTTATTGGATGTTATGATTTATAAAGATATTTTAAAGCACTCATTTTCCTCTACCATCTATAGGAAACCCACATAGTCCAATAGCTTGCTGCTGTACAATAGCTGTCATCCCTCTAGGCAGAAAAGGATTGTTCTTAAAGGGAAGATGATTTGAGATTTGAGACTGGTTTCTGATGATATATGTTTTTTTTACTAAATTGGATTTGCTGGTGTTTATGTTTAGGGCAAGGGCATACCCACTGCGCTTTGTGTATACAATCAAGAGGTAGCTAATGGTAGGAATACTTTATTTCAGCCCATTTTAACTGGGGTTGGTGATTCTTCACCTGGTGGCATTGATTGTTTGAAGG